>NW_028128432.1:0-39216 GCF_965231255.1 Vanellus vanellus
CTTTCCTGAGGACTCTATCCTCAAAAGCACCTTTTTTCACTTTCGGCGCTCTCTGGAGCAAAAAAGACAAACGTGCAGCTTTTGCTGCCACAGCAAAAGTGCCAGCGGGGAATAGTGATGCTGGTTCTCACTGCCTCCTGGAACCTCTTCAAATGCCCCAGACAATTTGGCCCTCTCTGCTTTCCTGAGGACTCTATCCTCAAAAGCACCTTTTTTCACTTTCGGCGCTGTCTGGAGCAAAAAAGACAAACGTCCAGCTTTTGCTGCCACAGCAAAGGTGCCAGCGGGGAAAAGTGATGCTGGTTCTCACTGCCTCCTGCAACCCCTTCAAATGCCCCAGACAATTTGGCCCTCTCTGCTTTCCTGAGGACTCTATCCTCAAAACCACCTTTTTTCACTTTCGGCGCTGTCTGGAGCAAAAAAGACAATCGTCCAGCTTTTGCTGCCACAGCAAAAGTGCCTGCGGGGAAAAGTGATGCTGGTCCTCACTGCCTCCTGGAATCCCTTCAAATGCTCCAGACAATTTGGCCCTCTCTGCTTTCCTGAGGACTCTATCCTCAAAAGCACCTTTTTTCACTTTCGGCGCTCTCTAGACCAAAAAAGACAAACGTCCAACATTTGCTGCCACAGCAAAAGTGCCAGCAGGGAAAAGTGATGCTGGTTCTCACTGCCTCCTGGAACCCCTTCAAATGCCCCAGACAATTTGGCCCTCTCTGCTTTCCTGAGGACTCTATCCTCAAAAGCACCTTTTTTCACTTTCGGCGCTCTCTGGAGCAAAAAAGACAAACGTCCAGCTTTTGCTGCCACAGCAAAGGTGCCAGCGGGGAAAAGTGATGCTGGTTCTCACTGCCTCCTGGAACCCCTTCAAATGCCCCAGACAATTTGGCCCTCTCTGCTTTCCTGAGGACTCTATCCTCAAAAGCACCTTTTTTAACTTTCGGCGCTCTCTGGAGCAAAAAAGACAAACGTCCAGCTTTTGCTGCCACAGCAAAGGTGCCAGCGGGGAAAAGTGATGCTGGTCCTCACTGCCTCCTGGAACCCCTTCAAATGCCCCAGACAATTTGGCCCTCTCTGCTTTCCTGAGGACTGTATCCTCAAAATCACCTTTTTTCACTTTCGGCTCTGTCTGGAGCAAAAAAGACAATCGTCCAGCTTTTGCTGCCACAGCAAAAGTGCCAGCGGGGAAAAGTGATGCTGGTCCTCACTGCCTCCTGGAACCCCTTCAAATGCCCCAGACAATTTGGCCCTCTCTGCTTTCCTGAGGACTCTATCCTCAAAAGCACCTTTTTTCACTTTCGGCGCTCTCTAGAGCAAAAAAGACAAACGTCCAACATTTGCTGCCACAGCAAAAGTGCCAGCAGGGAAAAGTGATGCTGGTTCTCACTGCCTCCTGGAACCCCTTCAAATGCCCCAGACAATTTGGCCCTCTCTGCTTTCCTGAGGACTCTATCCTCAAAAGCACCTTTTTTCACTTTCGGCGCTCTCTGCAGCAAAAAAGACAAACGTCCAGCTTTTGCTGCCACAGCAAAAGTGCCAGCGGGGAAAAGTGATGCTGGTTCTCACTGCCTCCTGGAACTCCTTCAAATGCCCCAGACAATTTGGCCCTCTCTGCTTTCCTGAGGATTCTATCCGCAAAAGCACCTTTTTTCACTTTCGGCGCTCTCTGGAGCAAAAAAGACAAACGTCCAGCTTTTGCTGCCACAGCAAAAGTGCCAGCGGGGAAAAGTGATGCTGGTTCTCACTGCCTCCTGGATCCCCTTCAAATGCTCCAGACAATTTGGCCCTCTCTGCTTTCCTGAGGACTCTATCCTCAAAAGCACCTTTTTTCACTTTCGGCGCTCTCTGGAGCAAAAAAGACAAACGTCCAGCTTTTGCTGCCACAGCAAAGGTGCCAGCGGGGAAAAGTGATGCTGGTTCTCACTGCCTCCTGCAACCCCTTCAAATGCCCCAGACAATTTGGCCCTCTCTGCTTTCCTGAGGACTCTATCCTCAAAACCACCTTTTTTCACTTTCGGCGCTGTCTGGAGCAAAAAAGACAATCGTCCAGCTTTTGCTGCCACAGCAAAAGTGCCTGCGGGGAAAAGTGATGCTGGTCCTCACTGCCTCCTGGAATCCCTTCAAATGCTCCAGACAATTTGGCCCTCTCTGCTTTCCTGAGGACTCTATCCTCAAAAGCACCTTTTTTCACTTTTGGCGCTCTCTAGACCAAAAAAGACAAACGTCCAACACTTGCTGCCACAGCAAAAGTGCCAGCAGGGAAAAGTGATGCTGGTTCTCACTGCCTCCTGGAACCCCTTCAAATGCCCCAGACAATTTGGCCCTCTCTGCTTTCCTGAGGACTCTATCCTCAAAAGCACCTTTTTTCACTTTCGGCGCTCTCTGGAGCAAAAAAGACAAACGTCCAGCTTTTGCTGCCACAGCAAAGGTGCCAGCGGGGAAAAGTGATGCTGGTTCTCACTGCCTCCTGGAACCCCTTCAAATGCCCCAGACAATTTGGCCCTCTCTGCTTTCCTGAGGACTGTATCCTCAAAATCACCTTTTTTCACTTTCGGCTCTGTCTGGAGCAAAAAAGACAATCGTCCAGCTTTTGCTACCACAGCAAAAGTGCCTGCGGGGAAAAGTGATGCTGGTCCTCACTGCCTCCTGGAATCCCTTCAAATGCTCCAGACAATTTGGCCCTCTCTGCTTTCCTGAGGACTCTATCCTCAAAAGCACCTTTTTTCACTTTCGGCGCTCTCTAGAGCAAAAAAGACAAACGTCCAACATTTGCTGCCACAGCAAAAGTGCCAGCAGGGAAAAGTGATGCTGGTTCTCACTGCCTCCTGGAACCCCTTCAAATGCCCCAGACAATTTGGCCCTCTCTGCTTTCCTGAGGACTCTATCCTCAAAAGCACCTTTTTTCACTTTCGGCGCTCTCTGGAGCAAAAAAGACAAACGTCCAGCTTTTGCTGCCACAGCAAAAGTGCCAGCGGGGAAAAGTGATGCTGGTTCTCACTGCCTCCTGGAACTCCTTCAAATGTCCCAGACAATTTGGCCCTCTTAGCTTTCCTGAGGATTCTATCCGCAAAAGCACCTTTTTTCACTTCCGGCGCTCTCTGGAGCAAAAAAGACAAACGTGCAGCTTTTGCTGCCACAGCAAAGGTGCCAGCGGGGAATAGTGATGCTGGTTCTCACTGCCTCCTGGAACCTCTTCAAATGCCCCAGACAATTTGGCCCTCTCTGCTTTCCTGAGGACTCTATCCTCAAAAGCACCTTTTTTCACTTTCGGCGCTGTCTGGAGCAAAAAAGACAAACGTCCAGCTTTTGCTGCCACAGCAAAGGTGCCAGCGGGGAAAAGTGATGCTGGTTCTCACTGCCTCCTGCAACCCCTTCAAATGCCCCAGACAATTTGGCCCTCTCTGCTTTCCTGAGGACTCTATCCTCAAAACCACCTTTTTTCACTTTCGGCGCTGTCTGGAGCAAAAAAGACAATCGTCCAGCTTTTGCTGCCACAGCAAAAGTGCCTGCGGGGAAAAGTGATGCTGGTCCTCACTGCCTCCTGGAATCCCTTCAAATGCTCCAGACAATTTGGCCCTCTCTGCTTTCCTGAGGACTCTATCCTCAAAAGCACCTTTTTTCACTTTCGGCGCTCTCTAGACCAAAAAAGACAAACGTCCAACATTTGCTGCCACAGCAAAAGTGCCAGCAGGGAAAAGTGATGCTGGTTCTCACTGCCTCCTGGAACCCCTTCAAATGCCCCAGACAATTTGGCCCTCTCTGCTTTCCTGAGGACTCTATCCTCAAAAGCACCTTTTTTCACTTTCGGCGCTCTCTGGAGCAAAAAAGACAAACGTCCAGCTTTTGCTGCCACAGCAAAGGTGCCAGCAGGGAAAAGTGATGCTGGTTCTCACTGCCTCCTGGAACCCCTTCAAATGCCCCAGACAATTTGGCCCTCTCTGCTTTCCTGAGGACTCTATCCTCAAAAGCACCTTTTTTCACTTTCGGCGCTCTCTGGAGCAAAAAAGACAATCGTCCAGCTTTTGCTGCCACAGCAAAAGTGCCTGCGGGGAAAAGTGATGCTGGTCCTCACTGCCTCCTGGAATCTCTTCAAATGCTCCAGACAATTTGGCCCTCTCTGCTTTCCTGAGGACTCTATCCTCAAAAGCACCTTTTTTCACTTTCGGCGCTCTCTAGAGCAAAAAAGACAAACGTCCAACATTTGCTGCCACAGCAAAAGTGCCAGCAGGGAAAAGTGATGCTGGTTCTCACTGCCTCCTGGAACCCCTTCAAATGCCCTAGACAATTTGGCCCTCTCTGCTTTCCTGAGGACTCTATCCTCAAAAGCACCTTTTTTCACTTTTGGCGCTCTCTGGAGCAAAAAGACAAACGTCCAGCTTTTGCTGCCACAGCAAAAGTGCCAGCGGGGAAAAGTGATGCTGGTTCTCACTGCCTCCTGGAACTCCTTCAAATGTCCCAGACAATTTGGCCCTCTTAGCTTTCCTGAGGATTCTATCCGCAAAAGCACCTTTTTTCACTTTCGGCGCTCTCTGGAGCAAAAAAGACAAACGTCCAGCTTTTGCTGCCACAGCAAAAGTGCCAGCGGGGAAAAGTGATGCTGGTTCTCACTGCCTCCTGGAACCCCTTCAAATGCCCCAGACAATTTGGCCCTCTCTGCTTTCCTGAGGACTCTATCCTCAAAAGCACCTTTTTTCACTTTCGGCGCTCTCTGCAGCAAAAAAGACAAACGTGCAGCTTTTGCTGCCACAGCAAAAGTGCCAGCGGGGAATAGTGATGCTGGTTCTCACTGCCTCCTGGAACCTCTTCAAATGCCCCAGACAATTTGGCCCTCTCTGCTTTCCTGAGGACTCTATCCTCAAAAGCACCTTTTTTCACTTTCGGCGCTGTCTGGAGCAAAAAAGACAAACGTCCAGCTTTTGCTGCCACAGCAAAGGTGCCAGCGGGGAAAAGTGATGCTGGTTCTCACTGCCTCCTGCAACCCCTTCAAATGCCCCAGACAATTTGGCCCTCTCTGCTTTCCTGAGGACTCTATCCTCAAAACCACCTTTTTTCACTTTCGGCGCTCTCTGGAGCAAAAAAGACAAACGTATAGCTTTTGCTGCCACAGCAAAAGTGCCAGCGGGGAAAAGTGATGCTGGTTCTCACTGCCTCCTGGAACTCCTTCAAATGCCCCAGACAATTTGGCCCTCTCTGCTTTCCTGAGGATTCTATCCGCAAAAGCACCTTTTTTCACTTTCGGCGCTCTCTGGAGCAAAAAAGACAAACGTCCAGCTTTTGCTGCCACAGCAAAAGTGCCAGCGGGGAATAGTGATGCTGGTTCTCACTGCCTCCTGGAACCCCTTCAAATGCCCCAGACAATTTGGCCCTCTCTGCTTTCCTGAGGACTCTATCCTCAAAAGCACCTTTTTTCACTTTCGGCGCTCTCTGGAGCAAAAAAGACAAACGTCCAGCTTTTGCTGCCACAGCAAAGGTGCCAGCGGGGAAAAGTGATGCTGGTTCTCACTGCCTCCTGGAACCCCTTCAAATGCCCCAGACAATTTGGCCCTCTCTGCTTTCCTGAGGACTGTATCCTCAAAATCACCTTTTTTCACTTTCGGCTCTGTCTGGAGCAAAAAAGACAATCGTCCAGCTTTTGCTGCCACAGCAAAAATGCCTGCGGGGAAAAGTGATGCTGGTCCTCACTGCCTCCTGGAATCCCTTCAAATGCTCCAGACAATTTGGCCCTCTCTGCTTTCCTGAGGACTCTATCCTCAAAAGCACCTTTTTTCACTTTCGGCGCTCTCTAGAGCAAAAAAGACAAACGTCCAACATTTGCTGCCACAGCAAAAGTGCCAGCAGGGAAAAGTGATGCTGGTTCTCACTGCCTCCTGGAACCCCTTCAAATGCCCCAGACAATTTGGCCCTCTCTGCTTTCCTGAGGACTCTATCCTCAAAAGCACCTTTTTTCACTTTCGGCGCTCTCTGGAGCAAAAAAGACAAACGTCCAGCTTTTGCTGCCACAGCAAAAGTGCCAGCGGGGAAAAGTGATGCTGGTTCTCACTGCCTCCTGGAACCCCTTCAAATGTCCCAGACAATTTGGCCCTCTCTGCTTTCCTGAGGACTGTATCCTCAAAATCACCTTTTTTCACTTTCGGCTCTGTCTGGAGCAAAAAAGACAATCGTCCAGCTTTTGCTGCCACAGCAAAAGTGCCTGCGGGGAAAAGTGATGCTGGTCCTCACTGCCTCCTGGAATCCCTTCAAATGCTCCAGACAATTTGGCCCTCTCTGCTTTCCTGAGGACTCTATCCTCAAAAGCACCTTTTTTCACTTTCGGCGCTCTCTAGAGCAAAAAAGACAAACGTCCAACATTTGCTGCCACAGCAAAAGTGCCAGCAGGGAAAAGTGATGCTGGTTCTCACTGCCTCCTGGAACCCCTTCAAATGCCCCAGACAATTTGGCCCTCTCTGCTTTCCTGAGGACTCTATCCTCAAAAGCACCTTTTTTCACTTTCGGCGCTCTCTGGAGCAAAAAAGACAAACGTCCAGCTTTTGCTGCCACAGCAAAAGTGCCAGCGGGGAAAAGTGATGCTGGTTCTCACTGCCTCCTGGAACTCCTTCAAATGTCCCAGACAATTTGGCCCTCTTAGCTTTCCTGAGGATTCTATCCGCAAAAGCACCTTTTTTCACTTTCGGCGCTCTCTGGAGCAAAAAAGACAAACGTCCAGCTTTTGCTGCCACAGCAAAAGTGCCAGCGGGGAAAAGTGATGCTGGTTCTCACTGCCTCCTGGAACCCCTTCAAATGCCCCAGACAATTTGGCCCTCTCTGCTTTCCTGAGGACTCTATCCTCAAAAGCACCTTTTTTCACTTTCGGCGCTCTCTGGAGCAAAAAAGACAAACGTGCAGCTTTTGCTGCCACAGCAAAAGTGCCAGCGGGGAATAGTGATGCTGGTTCTCACTGCCTCCTGGAACCTCTTCAAATGCCCCAGACAATTTGGCCCTCTCTGCTTTCCTGAGGACTCTATCCTCAAAAGCACCTTTTTTCACTTTCGGCGCTGTCTGGAGCAAAAAAGACAAACGTCCAGCTTTTGCTGCCACAGCAAAGGTGCCAGCGGGGAAAAGTGATGCTGGTTCTCACTGCCTCCTGCAACCCCTTCAAATGCCCCAGACAATTTGGCCCTCTCTGCTTTCCTGAGGACTCTATCCTCAAAACCACCTTTTTTCACTTTCGGCGCTGTCTGGAGCAAAAAAGACAATCGTCCAGCTTTTGCTGCCACAGCAAAAGTGCCTGCGGGGAAAAGTGATGCTGGTCCTCACTGCCTCCTGGAACCCCTTCAAATCCCCCAGACAATTTGGCCCTCTCTGCTTTCCTGAGGACTCTATCCTCAAAAGCACCTTTTTTCACTTTCGGCGCTCTCTAGACCAAAAAAGACAAACGTCCAACATTTGCTGCCACAGCAAAAGTGCCAGCAGGGAAAAGTGATGCTGGTTCTCACTGCCTCCTGGAACCCCTTCAAATGCCCCAGACAATTTGGCCCTCTCTGCTTTCCTGAGGACTCTATCCTCAAAAGCACCTTTTTTCACTTTCGGCGCTCTCTGGAGCAAAAAAGACAAACGTCCAGCTTTTGCTGCCACAGCAAAGGTGCCAGCGGGGAAAAGTGATGCTGGTTCTCACTGCCTCCTGGAACCCCTTCAAATGCCCCAGACAATTTGGCCCTCTCTGCTTTCCTGAGGACTCTATCCTCAAAAGCACCTTTTTTAACTTTCGGCGCTCTCTGGAGCAAAAAAGACAAACGTCCAGCTTTTGCTGCCACAGCAAAGGTGCCAGCGGGGAAAAGTGATGCTGGTCCTCACTGCCTCCTGGAACCCCTTCAAATGCCCCAGACAATTTGGCCCTCTCTGCTTTCCTGAGGACTCTATCCGCAAAAGCACCTTTTTTCACTTTCGGCTCTGTCTGGAGCAAAAAAGACAATCGTCCAGCTTTTGCTGCCACAGCAAAAGTGCCAGCGGGGAAAAGTGATGCTGGTCCTCACTGCCTCCTGGAACCCCTTCAAATGCCCCAGACAATTTGGCCCTCTCTGCTTTCCTGAGGACTCTATCCTCAAAAGCACCTTTTTTCACTTTCGGCGCTCTCTAGAGCAAAAAAGACAAACGTCCAACATTTGCTGCCACAGCAAAAGTGCCAGCAGGGAAAAGTGATGCTGGTTCTCACTGCCTCCTGGAACCCCTTCAAATGCCCCAGACAATTTGGCCCTCTCTGCTTTCCTGAGGACTCTATCCTCAAAAGCACCTTTTTTCACTTTCGGCGCTCTCTGCAGCAAAAAAGACAAACGTCCAGCTTTTGCTGCCACAGCAAAAGTGCCAGCGGGGAAAAGTGATGCTGGTTCTCACTGCCTCCTGGAACTCCTTCAAATGCCCCAGACAATTTGGCCCTCTCTGCTTTCCTGAGGATTCTATCCGCAAAAGCACCTTTTTTCACTTTCGGCGCTCTCTGGAGCAAAAAAGACAAACGTCCAGCTTTTGCTGCCACAGCAAAAGTGCCAGCGGGGAAAAGTGATGCTGGTTCTCACTGCCTCCTGGATCCCCTTCAAATGCTCCAGACAATTTGGCCCTCTCTGCTTTCCTGAGGACTCTATCCTCAAAAGCACCTTTTTTCACTTTCGGCGCTCTCTGGAGCAAAAAAGACAAACGTCCAGCTTTTGCTGCCACAGCAAAGGTGCCAGCGGGGAAAAGTGATGCTGGTTCTCACTGCCTCCTGCAACCCCTTCAAATGCCCCAGACAATTTGGCCCTCTCTGCTTTCCTGAGGACTCTATCCTCAAAACCACCTTTTTTCACTTTCGGCGCTGTCTGGAGCAAAAAAGACAATCGTCCAGCTTTTGCTGCCACAGCAAAAGTGCCTGCGGGGAAAAGTGATGCTGGTCCTCACTGCCTCCTGGAATCCCTTCAAATGCTCCAGACAATTTGGCCCTCTCTGCTTTCCTGAGGACTCTATCCTCAAAAGCACCTTTTTTCACTTTTGGCGCTCTCTAGACCAAAAAAGACAAACGTCCAACATTTGCTGCCACAGCAAAAGTGCCAGCAGGGAAAAGTGATGCTGGTTCTCACTGCCTCCTGGAACCCCTTCAAATGCCCCAGACAATTTGGCCCTCTCTGCTTTCCTGAGGACTCTATCCTCAAAAGCACCTTTTTTCACTTTCGGCGCTCTCTGGAGCAAAAAAGACAAACGTCCAGCTTTTGCTGCCACAGCAAAAGTGCCAGCAGGGAAAAGTGATGCTGGTTCTCACTGCCTCCTGGAACCCCTTCAAATGCCCCAGACAATTTGGCCCTCTCTGCTTTCCTGAGGACTCTATCCTCAAAAGCACCTTTTTTCACTTTCGGCGCTCTCTGGAGCAAAAAAGACAAACGTCCAGCTTTTGCTGCCACAGCAAAAGTGCCAGCGGGGAAAAGTGATGCTGGTTCTCACTGCCTCCTGGAACTCCTTCAAATGTCCCAGACAATTTGGCCCTCTTAGCTTTCCTGAGGATTCTATCCGCAAAAGCACCTTTTTTCACTTCCGGCGCTCTCTGGAGCAAAAAAGACAAACGTGCAGCTTTTGCTGCCACAGCAAAGGTGCCAGCGGGGAATAGTGATGCTGGTTCTCACTGCCTCCTGGAACCTCTTCAAATGCCCCAGACAATTTGGCCCTCTCTGCTTTCCTGAGGACTCTATCCTCAAAAGCACCTTTTTTCACTTTCGGCGCTGTCTGGAGCAAAAAAGACAAACGTCCAGCTTCTGCTGCCACAGCAAAGGTGCCAGCGGGGAAAAGTGATGCTGGTTCTCACTGCCTCCTGCAACCCCTTCAAATGCCCCAGACAATTTGGCCCTCTCTGCTTTCCTGAGGACTCTATCCTCAAAACCACCTTTTTTCACTTTCGGCGCTGTCTGGAGCAAAAAAGACAATCGTCCAGCTTTTGCTGCCACAGCAAAAGTGCCTGCGGGGAAAAGTGATGCTGGTCCTCACTGCCTCCTGGAATCCCTTCAAATGCTCCAGACAATTTGGCCCTCTCTGCTTTCCTGAGGACTCTATCCTCAAAAGCACCTTTTTTCACTTTCGGCGCTCTCTAGACCAAAAAAGACAAACGTCCAACATTTGCTGCCACAGCAAAAGTGCCAGCAGGGAAAAGTGATGCTGGTTCTCACTGCCTCCTGGAACCCCTTCAAATGCCCCAGACAATTTGGCCCTCTCTGCTTTCCTGAGGACTCTATCCTCAAAAGCACCTTTTTTCACTTTCGGCGCTCTCTGGAGCAAAAAAGACAAACGTCCAGCTTTTGCTGCCACAGCAAAGGTGCCAGCAGGGAAAAGTGATGCTGGTTCTCACTGCCTCCTGGAACCCCTTCAAATGCCCCAGACAATTTGGCCCTCTCTGCTTTCCTGAGGACTCTATCCTCAAAAGCACCTTTTTTCACTTTCGGCGCTCTCTGGAGCAAAAAAGACAAACGTCCAGCTTTTGCTGCCACAGCAAAGGTGCCAGCGGGGAAAAGTGATGCTGGTCCTCACTGCCTCCTGGAACCCCTTCAAATGCCCCAGACAATTTGGCCCTCTCTGCTTTCCTGAGGACTGTATCCTCAAAATCACCTTTTTTCACTTTCGGCTCTGTCTGGAGCAAAAAAGACAATCGTCCAGCTTTTGCTGCCACAGCAAAAGTGCCAGCGGGGAAAAGTGATGCTGGTCCTCACTGCCTCCTGGAACCCCTTCAAATGCCCCAGACAATTTGGCCCTCTCTGCTTTCCTGAGGACTCTATACTCAAAAGCACCTTTTTTCACTTTCGGCGCTCTCTAGAGCAAAAAAGACAAACGTCCAACATTTGCTGCCACAGCAAAAGTGCCAGCAGGGAAAAGTGATGCTGGTTCTCACTGCCTCCTGGAACCCCTTCAAATGCCCCAGACAATTTGGCCCTCTCTGCTTTCCTGAGGACTCTATCCTCAAAAGCACCTTTTTTCACTTTCGGCGCTCTCTGCAGCAAAAAAGACAAACGTCCAGCTTTTGCTGCCACAGCAAAAGTGCCAGCGGGGAAAAGTGATGCTGGTTCTCACTGCCTCCTGGAACTCCTTCAAATGCCCCAGACAATTTGGCCCTCTCTGCTTTCCTGAGGATTCTATCCGCAAAAGCACCTTTTTTCACTTTCGGCGCTCTCTGGAGCAAAAAAGACAAACGTCCAGCTTTTGCTGCCACAGCAAAAGTGCCAGCGGGGAAAAGTGATGCTGGTTCTCACTGCCTCCTGGAACCCCTTCAAATGCCCCAGACAATTTGGCCCTCTCTGCTTTCCTGAGGACTGTATCCTCAAAATCACCTTTTTTCACTTTCGGCTCTGTCTGGAGCAAAAAAGACAAACGTCCAACATTTGCTGCCACAGCAAAAGTGCCAGCAGGGAAAAGTGATGCTGGTTCTCACTGCCTCCTGGAACCCCTTCAAATGCCCCAGACAATTTGGCCCTCTCTGCTTTCCTGAGGACTCTATCCTCAAAAGCACCTTTTTTCACTTTCGGCGCTCTCTGGAGCAAAAAAGACAAACGTCCAGCTTTTGCTGCCACAGCAAAAGTGCCAGCGGGGAAAAGTGATGCTGGTTCTCACTGCCTCCTGGAACTCCTTCAAATGTCCCAGACAATTTGGCCCTCTTAGCTTTCCTGAGGATTCTATCCGCAAAAGCACCTTTTTTCACTTTCGGCGCTCTCTGGAGCAAAAAAGACAAACGTCCAGCTTTTGCTGCCACAGCAAAAGTGCCAGCGGGGAAAAGTGATGCTGGTTCTCACTGCCTCCTGGAACCCCTTCAAATGCCCCAGACAATTTGGCCCTCTCTGCTTTCCTGAGGACTCTATCCTCAAAAGCACGTTTTTTCACTTTCGGCGCTCTCTGGAGCAAAAAAGACAAACGTGCAGCTTTTGCTGCCACAGCAAAAGTGCCAGCGGGGAATAGTGATGCTGGTTCTCACTGCCTCCTGGAACCTCTTCAAATGCCCCAGACAATTTGGCCCTCTCTGCTTTCCTGAGGACTCTATCCTCAAAAGCACCTTTTTTCACTTTCGGCGCTGTCTGGAGCAAAAAAGACAAACGTCCAGCTTTTGCTGCCACAGCAAAGGTGCCAGCGGGGAAAAGTGATGCTGGTTCTCACTGCCTCCTGCAACCCCTTCAAATGCCCCAGACAATTTGGCCCTCTCTGCTTTCCTGAGGACTCTATCCTCAAAACCACCTTTTTTCACTTTCGGCGCTGTCTGGAGCAAAAAAGACAATCGTCCAGCTTTTGCTGCCACAGCAAAAGTGCCTGCGGGGAAAAGTGATGCTGGTCCTCACTGCCTCCTGGAATCCCTTCAAATGCTCCAGACAATTTGGCCCTCTCTGCTTTCCTGAGGACTCTATCCTCAAAAGCACCTTTTTTCACTTTCGGCGCTCTCTAGAGCAAAAAAGACAAACGTCCAACATTTGCTGCCACAGCAAAAGTGCCAGCAGGGAAAAGTGATGCTGGTTCTCACTGCCTCCTGGAACCCCTTCAAATGCCCCAGACAATTTGGCCCTCTCTGCTTTCCTGAGGACTCTATCCTCAAAAGCACCTTTTTTCACTTTCGGCGCTCTCTGGAGCAAAAAAGACAAACGTCCAGCTTTTGCTGCCACAGCAAAAGTGCCAGCGGGGAAAAGTGATGCTGGTTCTCACTGCCTCCTGGTACCCCTTCAAATGTCCCAGACAATTTGGCCCTCTTAGCTTTCCTGAGGATTCTATCCGCAAAAGCACCTTTTTTCACTTTCGGCGCTCTCTGGAGCAAAAAAGACAAACGTCCAGCTTTTGCTGCCACAGCAAAAGTGCCAGCGGGGAAAAGTGATGCTGGTTCTCACTGCCTCCTGGAACCCCTTCAAATGCCCCAGACAATTTGGCCCTCTCTGCTTTCCTGAGGACTCTATCCTCAAAAGCACCTTTTTTCACTTTCGGCGCTCTCTGGAGCAAAAAAGACAAACGTCCAGCTTTTGCTGCCACAGCAAAAGTGCCAGCGGGGAATAGTGATGCTGGTTCTCACTGCCTCCTGGAACCTCTTCAAATGCCCCAGACAATTTGGCCCTCTCTACTTTCCTGAGGACTCTATCCTCAAAAGCACCTTTTTTCACTTTCGGCGCTCTCTGGAGCAAAAAAGACAAACGTCCAGCTTTTGCTGCCACAGCAAAGGTGCCAGCGGGGAAAAGTGATGCTGGTTCTCACTGCCTCCTGCAACCCCTTCAAATGCCCCAGACAATTTGGCCCTCTCTGCTTTCCTGAGGACTCTATCCTCAAAACCACCTTTTTTCACTTTCGGCGCTCTCTGGAGCAAAAAAGACAAACGTCCAGCTTTTGCTGCCACAGCAAAGGTGCCAGCGGGGAAAAGTGATGCTGGTTCTCACTGCCTCCTGGAACCCCTTCAAATGCCCCAGACAATTTGGCCCTCTCTGCTTTCCTGAGGACTGTATCCTCAAAATCACCTTTTTTCACTTTCGGCTCTGTCTGGAGCAAAAAAGACAATCGTCCAGCTTTTGCTGCCACAGCAAAAGTGCCTGCGGGGAAAAGTGATGCTGGTCCTCACTGCCTCCTGGAATCCCTTCAAATGCTCCAGACAATTTGGCCCTCTCTGCTTTCCTGAGGACTCTATCCTCAAAAGCACCTTTTTTCACTTTCGGCGCTCTCTAGAGCAAAAAAGACAAACGTCCAACATTTGCTGCCACAGCAAAAGTGCCAGCAGGGAAAAGTGATGCTGGTTCTCACTGCCTCCTGGAACCCCTTCAAATGCCCCAGACAATTTGGCCCTCTCTGCTTTCCTGAGGACTCTATCCTCAAAAGCACCTTTTTTCACTTTCGGCGCTCTCTGGAGCAAAAAAGACAAACGTCCAGCTTTTGCTGCCACAGCAAAAGTGCCAGCGGGGAAAAGTGATGCTGGTTCTCACTGCCTCCTGGAACTCCTTCAAATGTCCCAGACAATTTGGCCCTCTTAGCTTTCCTGAGGATTCTATCCGCAAAAGCACCTTTTTTCACTTTCGGCGCTCTCTGGAGCAAAAAAGACAAACGTCCAGCTTTTGCTGCCACAGCAAAAGTGCCAGCGGGGAAAAGTGATGCTGGTTCTCACTGCCTCCTGGAACCCCTTCAAATGCCCCAGACAATTTGGCCCTCTCTGCTTTCCTGAGGACTCTATCCTCAAAAGCACCTTTTTTCACTTTCGGCGCTCTCTGGAGCAAAAAAGACAAACGTGCAGCTTTTGCTGCCACAGCAAAAGTGCCAGCGGGGAATAGTGATGCTGGTTCTCACTGCCTCCTGGAACCTCTTCAAATACCCCAGACAATTTGGCCCTCTCTGCTTTCCTGAGGACTCTATCCTCAAAAGCACCTTTTTTCACTTTCGGCGCTGTCTGGAGCAAAAAAGACAATCGTCCAGCTTTTGCTGCCACAGCAAAGGTGCCAGCGGGGAAAAGTGATGCTGGTTCTCACTGCCTCCTGCAACCCCTTCAAATGCCCCAGACAATTTGGCCCTCTCTGCTTTCCTGAGGACTCTATCCTCAAAAGCACCTTTTTTCACTTTCGGCGCTGTCTGGAGCAAAAAAGACAATCGTCCAGCTTTTGCTGCCACAGCAAAAGTGCCTGCGGGGAAAAGTGATGCTGGTCCTCACTGCCTCCTGGAATCCCTTCAAATGCTCCAGACAATTTGGCCCTCTCTGCTTTCCTGAGGACTCTATCCTCAAAAGCACCTTTTTTCACTTTCGGCGCTCTCTAGACCAAAAAAGACAAACGTCCAACATTTGCTGCCACAGCAAAAGTGCCAGCAGGGAAAAGTGATGCTGGTTCTCACTGCCTCCTGGAACCCCTTCAAATGCCCCAGACAATTTGGCCCTCTCTGCTTTCCTGAGGACTCTATCCTCAAAAGCACCTTTTTTCACTTTCGGCGCTCTCTGGAGCAAAAAAGACAAACGTCCAGCTTTTGCTGCCACAGCAAAGGTGCCAGCGGGGAAAAGTGATGCTGGTTCTCACTGCCTCCTGGAACCCCTTCAAATGCCCCAGACAATTTGGCCCTCTCTGCTTTCCTGAGGACTCTATCCTCAAAAGCACCTTTTTTCACTTTCGGCGCTCTCTGGAGCAAAAAAGACAAACGTCCAGCTTTTGCTGCCACAGCAAAGGTGCCAGCGGGGAAAAGTGATGCTGGTTCTCACTGCCTCCTGGAACCCCTTCAAATGCCCCAGACAATTTGGCCCTCTCTGCTTTCCTGAGGACTCTATCCTCAAAAGCACCTTTTTTCACTTTCGGCTTCTCTAGAGCAAAAAAGACAAACGTCCAACATTTGCTGCCACAGCAAAAGTGCCAGCAGGGAAAAGTGATGCTGGTTCTCACTGCCTCCTGGAACCCCTTCAAATGCCCCAGACAATTTGGCCCTCTCTGCTTTCCTGAGGACTCTATCCTCAAAAGCACCTTTTTTCACTTTCGGCGCTGTCTGGAGCAAAAAAGACAAACGTCCAGCTTTTGCTGCCACAGCAAAAGTGCCAGCGGGGAAAAGTGATGCTGGTTCTCACTGCCTCCTGGAACCCCTTCAAATGCCCCAGGCAATTTGGCCCTCTCTGCTTTCCTGAGGATTCTATCCGCAAAAGCACCTTTTTTCACTTTCGGCGCTCTCTGGAGCAAAAAAGACAAACGTCCAGCTTTTGCTGCCACAGCAAAAGTGCCTGCGGGGAAAAGTGATGCTGGTCCTCACTGCCTCCTGGAACCCCTTCAAATGCCCCAGACAATTTGGCCCTCTCTGCTTTCCTGAGGACTCTATCCTCAAAAGCACCTTTTTTCACTTTCGGCGCTCTCTAGACCAAAAAAGACAAACGTCCAACATTTGCTGCCACAGCAAAAGTGCCAGCAGGGAAAAGTGATGCTGGTTCTCACTGCCTCCTGGAACCCCTTCAAATGCCCCAGACAATTTGGCCCTCTCTGCTTTCCTGAGGACTCTATCCTCAAAAGCACCTTTTTTCACTTTCGGCGCTCTCTGGAGCAAAAAAGACAAACGTCCAGCTTTTGCTGCCACAGCAAAAGTGCCAGCGGGGAAAAGTGATGCTGGTCCTCACTGCCTCCTGGAACCCCTTCAAATGCCCCAGACAATTTGGCCCTCTCTGCTTTCCTGAGGACTCTATCCTCAAAAGCACCTTTTTTCACTTTCGGCGCTCTCTGGAGCAAAAAAGACAAACGTCCAGCTTTTGCTGCCACAGCAAAGGTGCCAGCGGGGAAAAGTGATGCTGGTTCTCACTGCCTCCTGGAACCCCTTCAAATGCCCCAGACAGTTTGGCCCTCTCTGCTTTCCTGAGGACTCTATCCTCAAAAGCACCTTTTTTCACTTTCGGCGCTGTCTGGAGCAAAAAAGACAAACGTCCAGCTTTTGCTGCCACAGCAAAAGTGCCAGCGGGGAAAAGTGATGCTGGTCCTCACTGCCTCCTGGAACCCCTTCAAATGCCCCAGACAATTTGGCCCTCTCTGCTTTCCTGAGGACTTTATCCTCAAAAGCACCTTTTTTCACTTTCGGCGCTGTCTGGAGCAAAAAAGACAAACGTCCAGCTTTTGCTGCCACAGCAAAGGTGCCAGTGGGGAAAAGTGATGCTGGTCCTCACTGCCTCCTGGAACCCCTTCAAATGCCCCAGGCAATTTGGCCCTCTCTGCTTTCATGAGGACTCTATCCTCAAAAGCACCTTTTTTCACTTTCGGCGCTCTCTGGAGCAAAATGACAAACGTCCAGCTTTTGCTGCCAGAGCAAAGGTGCCAGCGGGGAAAAGTGATGCTGGTCCTCACTGCCTCCTGGAACCCCTTCAAATGCCCCAGACAATTTGGCCCTCTCTGCTTTCCTGAGGACTTTATCCTCAAAAGCACCTTTTTTCACTTTCGGCGCTTTTTGGAGCAAAAAAGACAAACGTCCAGCTTTTGCTGCCACAGCAAAGGTGCCAGCAGGGAAAAGTGATGCTGGTCCTCACTGCCTCCTGGAACCCCTTCAAATGCCCCAGACAATTTGGCCCTCTCTGCTTTCCTGAGGACTCTATCCTCAAAAGCACCTTTTTTCACTTTCGGCGCTCTCTGGAGCAAAAAAGACAAACGTCCAGCCTTTGCTGCCACAGCAAAGGTGCCAGCGGGGAAAAGTGATGCTGGTCCTCACTGCCTCCTGGAACCCCTTCAAATGCCCCAGACAATTTGGCCCTCTCTGCTTTCCTGAGGACTCTATCCTCAAAACCACCTTTTTTCACTTTCGGCGCTGTCTGGAGCAAAAAAGACAATCGTCCAGCTTTTGCTGCCACAGCAATAGTGCCTGCGGGGAAAAGTGATGCTGGTCCTCACTGCCTCCTGGAATCCCTTCAAATGCTCCAGACAATTTGGCCCTCTCTGCTTTCCTGAGGACTCTATCCTCAAAAGCACCTTTTTTCACTTTCGGCGCTCTCTAGACCAAAAAAGACAAACGTCCAACATTTGCTGCCACAGCAAAAGTGCCAGCGGGGAAAAGTGATGCTGGTTCTCACTGCCTCCTGGAACCCCTTCAAATGCCCCAGACAATTTGGCCCTCTCTGCTTTCCTGAGGACTCTATCCTCAAAAGCACCTTTTT
This sequence comes from Vanellus vanellus, assembly GCF_965231255.1. Taxonomy (NCBI): domain Eukaryota; kingdom Metazoa; phylum Chordata; class Aves; order Charadriiformes; family Charadriidae; genus Vanellus; species Vanellus vanellus. The sequence continues at coordinate 17,576 of NW_028128432.1, forward strand.
TCACTTTCGGCGCTCTCTGGAGCAAAAAAGACAAACGTCCAGCTTTTGCTGCCACAGCAAAAGTGCCAGCGGGGAAAAGTGATGCTGGTCCTCACTGCCTCCTGGAACCCCTTCAAATGCCCCAGACAATTTGGCCCTCTCTGCTTTCCTGAGGACTCTATCCTCAAAAGCACCTTTTTTCACTTTCGGCGCTCTCTGGAGCAAAAAAGACAAACGTCCAGCTTTTGCTGCCACAGCAAAGGTGCCAGCGGGGAAAAGTGATGCTGGTTCTCACTGCCTCCTGGAACCCCTTCAAATGCCCCAGACAATTTGGCCCTCTCTGCTTTCCTGAGGACTCTATCCTCAAAAGCACCTTTTTTCACTTTCGGCGCTGTCTGGAGCAAAAAAGACAAACGTCCAGCTTTTGCTGCCACAGCAAAAGTGCCAGCGGGGAAAAGTGATGCTGGTCCTCACTGCCTCCTGGAACCCCTTCAAATGCCCCAGACAATTTGGCCCTCTCTGCTTTCCTGAGGACTTTATCCTCAAAAGCACCTTTTTTCACTTTCGGCGCTGTCTGGAGCAAAAAAGACAAACGTCCAGCTTTTGCTGCCACAGCAAAGGTGCCAGCGGGGAAAAGTGATGCTGGTTCTCACTGCCTCCTGGAACCCCTTCAAATGCCCCAGATAATTTGGCCCTCTCTGCTTTCCTGAGGACTCTATCCTCAAAAGCACCTTTTTTCACTTTCGGCGCTGTCTGGAGCAAAAAAGACAATCGTCCAGCTTTTGCTGCCACAGCAAAGGTGCCAGCGGGGAAAAGTGATGCTGGTCCTCACTGCCTCCTGGAACCCCTTCAAATGCCCCAGACAATTTGGCCCTCTCTGCTTTCCTGAGGACTTTATCCTCAAAAGCACCTTTTTTCACTTTCGGCGCTGTCTGGAGCAAAAAAGACAAACGTCCAGCTTTTGCTGCCACAGCAAAGGTGCCAGCAGGGAAAAGTGATGCTGGTCCTCACTGCCTCCTGGAACCCCTTCAAATGCCCCAGACAATTTGGCCCTCTCTGCTTTCCTGAGGACTCTATCCGCAAAAGCACCTTTTTTCACTTTCGGCGCTGTCTGGAGCAAAAAAGACAAACGTCCAGCTTTTGCTGCCACAGCAAAAGTGCCAGCGGGGAAAAGTGATGCTGGTTCTCACTGCCTCCTGGAACCCCTTCAAATGCCCCAGACAATTTGGCCCTCTCTGCTTTCCTGAGGACTCTATCCTCAAAAGCACCTTTTTTCACTTTCGGCGCTGTCTGGAGAAAAAAAGACAATCGTCCAGCTTTTGCTGCCACAGCAAAGGTGCCAGCGGGGAAAAGTGATGCTGGTCCTCACTGCCTCCTGGAACCCCTTCAAATGCCCCAGACAATTTGGCCCTCTCTGCTTTCCTGAGGACTCTATCCTCAAAAGCATCTTTTTTCACTTTCGGCGCTCTCTGGAGCAAAAAAGACAAAAGTCCAGCCTTTGCTGCCACAGCAAAGGTGCCAGCGGGGAAAAGTGATGCTGGTCCTCACTGCCTCCTGGAACCCCTTCAAATGCCCCAGACAATTTGGCCCTCTCTGCTTTCCTGAGGACTCTATCCTCAAAAGCACCTTTTTTCACTTTCGGCGCTGTCTGGAGCAAAAAAGACAAACGTCCAGCTTTTGCTGCCACAGCAAAGGTGCCAGCGGGGAAAAGTGATGCTGGTTCTCACTGCCTCCTGGAAGCCCTTCAAATGCCCCAGACAATTTGGCCCTCTCTGCTTTCCTGAGGACTCTATCCTCAAAAGCACCTTTTTTCACTTTCGGCGCTCTCTGGAGCAAAAAAGACAAACGTATAGCTATTGCTGCCACAGCAAAGGTGCCAGCGGGGAAAAGTGATGCTGGTTCTCACTGCCTCCTGGAACTCCTTCAAATGCCCCAGACAATTTGGCCCTCTCTGCTTTCCTGAGGATTCTATCCGCAAAAGCACCTTTTTTCACTTTCGGCGCTCTCTGGAGCAAAAAAGACAAACGTCCAGCTTTTGCTGCCACAGCAAAAGTGCCAGCAGGGAAAAGTGATGCTGGTCCTCACTGCCTCCTGGAATCCCTTCAAATGCTCCAGACAATTTGGCCCTCTCTGCTTTCCTGAGGACTCTATCCTCAAAAGCACCTTTTTTCACTTTCGGCGCTCTCTAGAGCAAAAAAGACAAACGTCCAACATTTGCTGCCACAGCAAAAGTGCCAGCAGGGAAAAGTGATTCTGGTTCTCACTGCTTCCTGGAACCCCTTCAAATGCCCCAGACAATTTGGCCCTCTCTGCTTTCCTGAGGACTCTATCCTCAAAAGCACCTTTTTTCACTTTCGGCGCTCTCTGGAGCAAAAAAGACAAACGTCCAGCTTTTGCTGCCACAGCAAAAGTGCCAGCGGGGAAAAGTGATGCTGGTTCTCACTGCCTCCTGGAACTCCTTCAAATGCCCCAGACAATTTGGCCCTCTCTGCTTTCCTGAGGATTCTATCCGCAAAAGCACCTTTTTTCACTTTCGGCGCTCTCTGGAGCAAAAAAGACAAACGTCCAGCTTTTGCTGCCACAGCAAAAGTGCCAGCGGGGAAAAGTGATGCTGGTTCTCACTGCCTCCTGGAACCCCTTCAAATGCCCCAGACAATTTGGCCCTCTCTGCTTTCCTGAGGACTCTATACTCAAAAGCACCTTTTTTCACTTTCGGCGCTCTCTGGAGCAAAAAAGACAAACGTCCAGCTTTTGCTGCCACAGCAAAAGTGCCAGCGGGGAATAGTGATGCTGGTTCTCACTGCCTCCTGGAACCCCTTCAAATGCCCCAGACAATTTGGCCCTCTCTGCTTTCCTGAGGACTCTATCCTCAAAAGCACCTTTTTTCACTTTCGGCGCTCTCTGGAGCAAAAAAGACAAACGTCCAGCTTTTGCTGCCACAGCAAAGGTGCCAGCGGGGAAAAGTGATGCTGGTTCTCACTGCCTCCTGGAACCCCTTCAAATGCCCCAGACAATTTGGCCCTCTCTGCTTTCCTGAGGACTTTATCCTCAAAAGCACCTTTTTTCACTTTCGGCGCTGTCTGGAGCAAAAAAGACAAACGTCCAGCTTTTGCTGCCACAGCAAAGGTGCCAGCAGGGAAAAGTGATGCTGGTCCTCACTGCCTCCTGGAACCCCTTCAAATGCCCCAGACAATTTGGCCCTCTCTGCTTTCCTGAGGACTCTATCCGCAAAAGCACCTTTTTTCACTTTCGGCGCTGTCTGGAGCAAAAAAGACAAACGTCCAGCTTTTGCTGCCACAGCAAAAGTGCCAGCGGGGAAAAGTGATGCTGGTTCTCACTGCCTCCTGGAACCCCTTCAAATGCCCCAGACAATTTGGCCCTCTCTGCTTTCCTGAGGACTCTATCCTCAAAAGCACCTTTTTTCACTTTCGGCGCTGTCTGGAGAAAAAAAGACAATCGTCCAGCTTTTGCTGCCACAGCAAAGGTGCCAGCGGGGAAAAGTGATGCTGGTCCTCACTGCCTCCTGGAACCCCTTCAAATGCCCCAGACAATTTGGCCCTCTCTGCTTTCCTGAGGACTCTATCCTCAAAAGCATCTTTTTTCACTTTCGGCGCTCTCTGGAGCAAAAAAGACAAAAGTCCAGCCTTTGCTGCCACAGCAAAGGTGCCAGCGGGGAAAAGTGATGCTGGTCCTCACTGCCTCCTGGAACCCCTTCAAATGCCCCAGACAATTTGGCCCTCTCTGCTTTCCTGAGGACTCTATCCTCAAAAGCACCTTTTTTCACTTTCGGCGCTGTCTGGAGCAAAAAAGACAAACGTCCAGCTTTTGCTGCCACAGCAAAGGTGCCAGCGGGGAAAAGTGATGCTGGTTCTCACTGCCTCCTGGAAGCCCTTCAAATGCCCCAGACAATTTGGCCCTCTCTGCTTTCCTGAGGACTCTATCCTCAAAAGCACCTTTTTTCACTTTCGGCGCTCTCTGGAGCAAAAAAGACAAACGTATAGCTATTGCTGCCACAGCAAAGGTGCCAGCGGGGAAAAGTGATGCTGGTTCTCACTGCCTCCTGGAACTCCTTCAAATGCCCCAGACAATTTGGCCCTCTCTGCTTTCCTGAGGATTCTATCCGCAAAAGCACCTTTTTTCACTTTCGGCGCTCTCTGGAGCAAAAAAGACAAACGTCCAGCTTTTGCTGCCACAGCAAAAGTGCCAGCAGGGAAAAGTGATGCTGGTCCTCACTGCCTCCTGGAATCCCTTCAAATGCTCCAGACAATTTGGCCCTCTCTGCTTTCCTGAGGACTCTATCCTCAAAAGCACCTTTTTTCACTTTCGGCGCTCTCTAGAGCAAAAAAGACAAACGTCCAACATTTGCTGCCACAGCAAAAGTGCCAGCAGGGAAAAGTGATTCTGGTTCTCACTGCTTCCTGGAACCCCTTCAAATGCCCCAGACAATTTGGCCCTCTCTGCTTTCCTGAGGACTCTATCCTCAAAAGCACCTTTTTTCACTTTCGGCGCTCTCTGGAGCAAAAAAGACAAACGTCCAGCTTTTGCTGCCACAGCAAAAGTGCCAGCGGGGAAAAGTGATGCTGGTTCTCACTGCCTCCTGGAACTCCTTCAAATGCCCCAGACAATTTGGCCCTCTCTGCTTTCCTGAGGATTCTATCCGCAAAAGCACCTTTTTTCACTTTCGGCGCTCTCTGGAGCAAAAAAGACAAACGTCCAGCTTTTGCTGCCACAGCAAAAGTGCCAGCGGGGAAAAGTGATGCTGGTTCTCACTGCCTCCTGGAACCCCTTCAAATGCCCCAGACAATTTGGCCCTCTCTGCTTTCCTGAGGACTCTATACTCAAAAGCACCTTTTTTCACTTTCGGCGCTCTCTGGAGCAAAAAAGACAAACGTGCAGCTTTTGCTGCCACAGCAAAAGTGCCAGCGGGGAATAGTGATGCTGGTTCTCACTGCCTCCTGGAACCCCTTCAAATGCCCCAGACAATTTGGCCCTCTCTGCTTTCCTGAGGACTCTATCCTCAAAAGCACCTTTTTTCACTTTCGGCGCTCTCTGGAGCAAAAAAGACAAACGTCCAGCTTTTGCTGCCACAGCAAAGGTGCCAGCGGGGAAAAGTGATGCTGGTTCTCACTGCCTCCTGGAACCCCTTCAAATGCCCCAGACAATTTGGCCCTCTCTGCTTTCCTGAGGACTGTATCCTCAAAACCACCTTTTTTCACTTTCGGCGCTGTCTGGAGCAAAAAAGACAATCGTCCAGCTTTTGCTGCCACAGCAAAAGTGCCTGCGGGGAAAAGTGATGCTGGTCCTCACTGCCTCCTGGAATCCCTTCAAATGCCCCAGACAATTTGGCCCTCTCTGCTTTCCTGAGGACTCTATCCTCAAAAGCACCTTTTTTCACTTTCGGCGCTCTCTGGAGCAAAAAAGACAAACGTCCAGCTTTTGCTGCCACAGCAAAAGTGCCAGCGGGGAAAAGTGATGCTGGTCCTCACTGCCTCCTGGAACCCCTTCAAATGCCCCAGACAATTTGGCCCTCTCTGCTTTCCTGAGGACTTTATCCTCAAAAGCACCTTTTTTCACTTTCGGCGCTGTCTGGAGCAAAAAAGACAAACGTCCAGCTTTTGCTGCCACAGCAAAGGTGCCAGCGGGGAAAAGTGATGCTGGTCCTCACTGCCTCCTGGAACCCCTTCAAATGCCCCAGACAATTTGGCCCTCTCTGCTTTCCTGAGGACTCTATCCTCAAAAGCACCTTTTTTCACTTTCGGCGCTCTCTGGAGCAAAAAAGACAAACGTCCAGCTTTTGCTGCCACAGCAAAAGTGCCAGCGGGGAAAAGTGATGCTGGTTCTCACTGCCTCCTGGAACTCCTTCAAATGCCCCAGACAATTTGGCCCTCTCTGCTTTCCTGAGGATTCTATCCGCAAAAGCACCTTTTTTCACTTTCGGCGCTCTCTGGAGCAAAAAAGACAAACGTCCAGCTTTTGCTGCCACAGCAAAAGTGCCAGCGGGGAAAAGTGATGCTGGTTCTCACTGCCTCCTGGAACCCCTTCAAATGCCCCAGACAATTTGGCCCTCTCTGCTTTCCTGAGGACTCTATCAGCAAAAGCACCTTTTTTCACTTTCGGCGCTCTCTGGAGCAAAAAAGACAAACGTGCAGCTTTTGCTGCCACAGCAAAAGTACCAGCGGGGAATAGTGATGCTGGTTCTCACTGCCTCCTGGAACCCCTTCAAATGCCCCAGACAATTTGGCCCTCTCTGCTTTCCTGAGGACTCTATCCTCAAAAGCACCTTTTTTCACTTTCGGCGCTCTCTAGAGCAAAAAAGACAAACGTCCAGCTTTTGCTGCCACAGCAAAGGTGCCAGCGGGGAAAAGTGATGCTGGTTCTCACTGCCTCCTGGAACCCCTTCAAATGCCCCAGACAATTTGGCCCTCTCTGCTTTCCTGAGGACTGTATCCTCAAAACCACCTTTTTTCACTTTCGGCGCTGTCTGGAGCAAAAAAGACAATCGTCCAGCTTTTGCTGCCACAGCAAAAGTGCCTGCGGGGAAAAGTGATGCTGGTCCTCACTGCCTCCTGGAATCCCTTCAAATGCTCCAGACAATTTGGCCCTCTCTGCTTTCCTGAGGACTCTATCCTCAAAAGCACCTTTTTTCACTTTCGGCGCTCTCTGGAGCAAAAAAGACAAACGTCCAGCTTTTGCTGCCACAGCAAAAGTGCCAGCGGGGAAAAGTGATGCTGGTCCTCACTGCCTCCTGGAACCCCTTCAAATGCCCCAGACAATTTGGCCCTCTCTGCTTTCCTGAGGACTTTATCCTCAAAAGCACCTTTTTTCACTTTCGGCGCTGTCTGGAGCAAAAAAGACAAACGTCCAGCTTTTGCTGCCACAGCAAAGGTGCCAGCGGGGAAAAGTGATGCTGGTCCTCACTGCCTCCTGGAACCCCTTCAAATGCCCCAGACAATTTGGCCCTCTCTGCTTTCCTGAGGACTCTATCCTCAAAACCACCTTTTTTCACTTTCGGCGCTGTCTGGAGCAAAAAAGACAATCGTCCAGCTTTTGCTGCCACAGCAAAGGTGCCAGCGGGGAAAAGTGATGCTGGTCCTCACTGCCTCCTGGAACCCCTTCAAATGCCCCAGAGAATTTGGCCCTCTCTGCTTTCCTGAGGACTTTATCCTCAAAAGCACCTTTTTTCTCTTTCGGCGCTCTCTGGAGCAAAAAAGACAAACGTCCAGCTTTTGCTGCCACAGCAAAGGTGCCAGCAGGGAAAAGTGATGCTGGTCCTCACTGCCTCCTGGAACCCCTTCAAATGCCCCAGACAATTTGGCCCTCTCTGCTTTCCTGAGGACTCTATCCGCAAAAGCACCTTTTTTCACTTTCGGCGCTGTCTGGAGCAAAAAAGACAAACGTCCAGCTTTTGCTGCCACAGCAAAAGTTCCAGCGGGGAAAAGTGATGCTGGTTCTCACTGCCTGCTGGAACCCCTTCAAATGCCACAGACAATTTGGCCCTCTCTGCTTTCCTGAGGACTCTATCCTCAAAAGCACCTTTTTTCACTTTCGGCGCTGTCTGGAGAAAAAAAGACAATCGTCCAGCTTTTGCTGCCACAGCAAAGGTGCCAGCGGGGAAAAGTGATGCTGGTCCTCACTGCCTCCTGGAACCCCTTCAAATGCCCCAGACAATTTGGCCCTCTCTGCTTTCCTGAGGACTTTATCCTCAAAAGCACCTTTTTTCACTTTCGGCGCTCTCTGGAGCAAAAAAGACAAACGTGCAGCTTTTGCTGCCACAGCAAAGGTGCCAGCGGGGAGAAGTGATGCTGGTCCTCACTGCCTCCTGGAACCCCTTCAAATGCCCCAGACAATTTGGCCCTCTCTGCTTTCCTGAGGACTCTATCCTCAAAAGCACCTTTTTTCAATTTCGGCGCTCTCTGGAGCAAAAAAGACAAACGTCCAGCCTTTGCTGCCACAGCAAAGGTGCCAGCGGGGAAAAGTGATGCTGGTCCTCACTGCCTCCTGGAACCCCTTAAAATGCCCCAGACAATTTGGCCCTCTCTGCTTTCCTGAGGACTCTATCCTCAAAAGCACCTTTTTTCACTTTCGTCGCTCTCTGGAGCAAAAAAGACAAACGTCCAGCTTTTGCTGCCACAGCAAAGGTGCCAGCGGGGAAAAGTGATGCTGGTTCTCACTGCCTCCTGGAACCCCTTCAAATGCCCCAGACAATTTGGCCCTCTCTGCTTTCCTGAGGACTCTATCCTCAAAAGCACCTTTTTTCACTTTCGGCGCTCTCTGGAGCAAAAAAGACAAACGTATAGCTTTTGCTGCCACAGCAAAGGTGCCAGCGGGGAAAAGTGATGCTGGTTCTCACTGCCTCCTGGAACCCCTTCAAATGCCCCAGACAATTTGGCCCTCTCTGCTTTCCTGAGGACTCTATCCTCAAAAGCACCTTTTTTCACTTTCGGCGCTCTCTGGAGCAAAAAAGACAAACGTCCAGCTTTTGCTGCCACAGCAAAGGTGCCAGGAGGGAAAAGTGATGCTGGTCCTCACTGCCTCCTGGAACCCCTTCAAATGCCCCAGACAATTTGGCCCTCTCTGCTTTCCTGAGGACTTTATCCTCAAAAGCACCTTTTTTCACTTTCGGCGCTTTTTGGAGCAAAAAAGACAAACGTCCAGCTTTTGCTGCCACAGCAAAGGTGCCAGGAGGGAAAAGTGATGCTGGTCCTCACTGCCTCCTGGAACCCCTTCAAATGCCCCAGACAATTTGGCCCTCTCTGCTTTCCTGAGGACTCTATCCGCAAAAGCACCTTTTTTCACTTTCGGCGCTCTCTGGAGCAAAAAAGACAAACGTCCAGCTTTTGCTGCCACAGCAAAAGTGCCAGCGGGGAAAAGTGATGCTGGTTCTCACTGCCTCCTGGAACTCCTTCAAATGCCCCAGACAATTTGGCCCTCTCTGCTTTCCTGAGGATTCTATCCGCAAAAGCACCTTTTTTCACTTTCGGCGCTCTCTGGAGCAAAAAAGACAAACGTCCAGCTTTTGCTGCCACAGCAAAAGTGCCAGCAGGGAAAAGTGATGCTGGTCCTCACTGCCTCCTGGAATCCCTTCAAATGCTCCAGACAATTTGGCCCTCTCTGCTTTCCTGAGGACTCTATCCTCAAAAGCACCTTTTTTCACTTTCGGCGCTCTCTGGAGCAAAAAAGACAAACGTCCAGCTTTTGCTGCCACAGCAAAAGTGCCAGCGGGGAAAAGTGATGCTGGTTCTCACTGCCTCCTGGAACTCCTTCAAATGCCCCAGACAATTTGGCCCTCTCTGCTTTCCTGAGGATTCTATCCGCAAAAGCACCTTTTTTCACTTTCGGCGCTCTCTGGAGCAAAAAAGACAAACGTCCAGCTTTTGCTGCCACAGCAAAAGTGCCAGCGGGGAAAAGTGATGCTGGTTCTCACTGCCTCCTGGAACCCCTTCAAATGCCCCAGACAATTTGGCCCTCTCTGCTTTCCTGAGGACTCTATCCTCAAAAGCACCTTTTTTCACTTTCGGCGCTCTCTGGAGCAAAAAAGACAAACGTCCAGCTTTTGCTGCCACAGCAAAAGTGCCAGCGGGGAAAAGTGATGCTGGTTCTCACTGCCTCCTGGAACTCCTTCAAATGCCCCAGACAATTTGGCCCTCTCTGCTTTCCTGAGGATTCTATCCGCAAAAGCACCTTTTTTCACTTTCGGCGCTCTCTGGAGCAAAAAAGACAAACGTCCAGCTTTTGCTGCCACAGCAAAAGTGCCAGCGGGGAAAAGTGATGCTGGTTCTCACTGCCTCCTGGAACCCCTTCAAATGCCCCAGACAATTTGGCCCTCTCTGCTTTCCTGAGGACTCTATCCTCAAAAGCACCTTTTTTCACTTTCGGCGCTCTCTGGAGCAAAAAAGACAAACGTGCAGCTTTTGCTGCCACAGCAAAAGTGCCAGCGGGGAATAGTGATGCTGGTTCTCACTGCCTCCTGGAACCCCTTCAAATGCCCCAGACAATTTGGCCCTCTCTGCTTTCCTGAGGACTCTATCCTCAAAAGCACCTTTTTTCACTTTCGGCGCTCTCTGGAGCAAAAAAGACAAACGTCCAGCTTTTGCTGCCACAGCAAAGGTGCCAGCGGGGAAAAGTGATGCTGGTCCTCACTGCCTCCTGGAACCCCTTCAAATGCCCCAGACAATTTGGCCCTCTCTGCTTTCCTGAGGACTTTATCCTCAAAAGCACCTTTTTTCACTTTCGGCGCTGTCTGGAGCAAAAAAGACAAACGTCCAGCTTTTGCTGCCACAGCAAAGGTGCCAGCGGGGAAAAGTGATGCTGGTCCTCACTGCCTCCTGGAACCCCTTCAAATGCCCCAGACAATTTGGCCCTCTCTGCTTTCCTGAGGACTCTATCCTCAAAAGCACCTTTTTTCACTTTCGGCGCTCTCTGGAGCAAAAAAGACAAACGTCCAGCTTTTGCTGCCACAGCAAAGGTGCCAGCGGGGAAAAGTGATGCTGGTCCTCACTGCCTCCTGGAACCCCTTCAAATGCCCCAGACAATTTGGCCCTCTCTGCTTTCCTGAGGACTCTATCCTCAAAAGCACCTTTTTTCACTTTCGGCGCTCTCTGGAGCAAAAAAGACAAACGTCCAGCTTTTGCTGCCACAGCAAAGGTGCCAGCGGGGAAAAGTGATGCTGGTCCTCACTGCCTCCTGGAACCCCTTCAAATGCCCCAGACAATTTGGCCCTCTCTGCTTTCCTGAGGACTTTATCCTCAAAAGCACCTTTTTTCACTTTCGGCGCTGTCTGGAGCAAAAAAGACAAACGTCCAGCTTTTGCTGCCACAGCAAAGGTGCCAGCGGGGAAAAGTGATGCTGGTCCTCACTGCCTCCTGGAACCCCTTCAAATGCCCCAGACAATTTGGCCCTCTCTGCTTTCCTGAGGACTCTATCCTCAAAAGCACCTTTTTTCACTTTCGGCGCTCTCTGGAGCAAAAAAGACAAACGTCCAGCTTTTGCTGCCACAGCAAAGGTGCCAGCGGGGAAAAGTGATGCTGGTCCTCACTGCCTCCTGGAACCCCTTCAAATGCCCCAGACAATTTGGCCCTCTCTGCTTTCCTGAGGACTCTATCCTCAAAAGCACCTTTTTTCACTTTCGGCGCTCTCTGGAGCAAAAAAGACAAACGTCCAGCTTTTGCTGCCACAGCAAAAGTGCCAGCGGGGAAAATTGATGCTGGTTCTCACTGCCTCCTGGAACTCCTTCAAATGCCCCAGACAATTTGGCCCTCTCTGCTTTCCTGAGGATTCTATCCGCAAAAGCACCTTTTTTCACTTTCGGCGCTCTCTGGAGCAAAAAAGACAAACGTCCAGCTTTTGCTGCCACAGCAAAAGTGCCAGCGGGGAAAAGTGATGCTGGTTCTCACTGCCTCCTGGAACCCCTTCAAATGCCCCAGACAATTTGGCCCTCTCTGCTTTCCTGAGGACTCTATACTCAAAAGCACCTTTTTTCACTTTCGGCGCTCTCTGGAGCAAAAAAGACAAACGTGCAGCTTTTGCTGCCACAGCAAAAGTGCCAGCGGGGAATAGTGATGCTGGTTCTCACTGCCTCCTGGAACCCCTTCAAATGCCCCAGACAATTTGGCCCTCTCTGCTTTCCTGAGGACTGTATCCTCAAAAGCACCTTTTTTCACTTTCGGCGCTCTCTGGAGCAAAAAAGACAAACGTCCAGCTTTTGCTGCCACAGCAAAGGTGCCAGCGGGGAAAAGTGATGCTGGTTCTCACTGCCTCCTGGAACCCCTTCAAATGCCCCAGACAATTTGGCCCTCTCTGCTTTCCTGAGGACTGTATCCTCAAAACCACCTTTTTTCACTTTCGGCGCTGTCTGGAGCAAAAAAGACAATCGTCCAGCTTTTGCTGCCACAGCAAAAGTGCCTGCGGGGAAAAGTGATGCTGGTCCTCACTGCCTCCTGGAATCCCTTCAAATGCTCCAGACAATTTGGCCCTCTCTGCTTTCCTGAGGACTCTATCCTCAAAAGCACCTTTTTACACTTTCGGCGCTCTCTGGAGCAAAAAAGACAAACGTCCAGCTTTTGCTGCCACAGCAAAGGTGCCAGCGGGGAAAAGTGATGCTGGTCCTCACTGCCTCCTGGAACCCCTTCAAATGCCCCAGACAATTTGGCCCTCTCTGCTTTCCTGAGGACTTTATCCTCAAAAGCACCTTTTTTCACTTTCGGCGCTGTCTGGAGCAAAAAAGACAAACGTCCAGCTTTTGCTGCCACAGCAAAGGTGCCAGCGGGGAAAAGTGATGCTGGTCCTCACTGCCTCCTGGAACCCCTTCAAATGCCCCAGACAATTTGGCCCTCTCTGCTTTCCTGAGGACTCTATCCTCAAAAGCACCTTTTTTCACTTTCGGCGCTCTCTGGAGCAAAAAAGACAAACGTCCAGCTTTTGCTGCCACAGCAAAGGTGCCAGCGGGGAAAAGTGATGCTGGTCCTCACTGCCTCCTGGAACCCCTTCAAATGCCCCAGACAATTTGGCCCTCTCTGCTTTCCTGAGGACTCTATCCTCAAAAGCACCTTTTTTCACTTTCGGCGCTCTCTGGAGCAAAAAAGACAAACGTCCAGCTTTTGCTGCCACAGCAAAAGTGCCAGCGGGGAAAATTGATGCTGGTTCTCACTGCCTCCTGGAACTCCTTCAAATGCCCCAGACAATTTGGCCCTCTCTGCTTTCCTGAGGATTCTATCCGCAAAAGCACCTTTTTTCACTTTCGGCGCTCTCTGGAGCAAAAAAGACAAACGTCCAGCTTTTGCTGCCACAGCAAAAGTGCCAGCGGGGAAAAGTGATGCTGGTTCTCACTGCCTCCTGGAACCCCTTCAAATGCCCCAGACAATTTGGCCCTCTCTGCTTTCCTGAGGACTCTATACTCAAAAGCACCTTTTTTCACTTTCGGCGCTCTCTGGAGCAAAAAAGACAAACGTGCAGCTTTTGCTGCCACAGCAAAAGTGCCAGCGGGGAATAGTGATGCTGGTTCTCACTGCCTCCTGGAACCCCTTCAAATGCCCCAGACAATTTGGCCCTCTCTGCTTTCCTGAGGACTCTATCCTCAAAAGCACCTTTTTTCACTTTCGGCGCTCTCTGGAGCAAAAAAGACAAACGTCCAGCTTTTGCTGCCACAGCAAAGGTGCCAGCGGGGAAAAGTGATGCTGGTTCTCACTGCCTCCTGGAACCCCTTCAAATGCCCCAGACAATTTGGCCCTCTCTGCTTTCCTGAGGACTGTATCCTCAAAACCACCTTTTTTCACTTTCGGCGCTGTCTGGAGCAAAAAAGACAATCGTCCAGCTTTTGCTGCCACAGCAAAAGTGCCTGCGGGGAAAAGTGATGCTGGTCCTCACTGCCTCCTGGAATCCCTTCAAATGCTCCAGACAATTTGGCCCTCTCTGCTTTCCTGAGGACTCTATCCTCAAAAGCACCTTTTTTCACTTTCGGCGCTCTCTGGAGCAAAAAAGACAAACGTCCAGCTTTTGCTGCCACAGCAAAGGTGCCAGCGGGGAAAAGTGATGCTGGTCCTCACTGCCTCCTGGAACCCCTTCAAATGCCCCAGACAATTTGGCCCTCTCTGCTTTCCTGAGGACTCTATCCTCAAAAGCACCTTTTTTCACTTTCGGCGCTGTCTGGAGCAAAAAAGACAAACGTCCAGCTTTTGCTGCCAGAGCAAAGGTGCCAGCGGGGAAAAGTGATGCTGGTCCTCACTGCCTCCTGGAACCCCTTCAAATGCCCCAGACAATTTGGCCCTCTCTGCTTTCCTGAGGACTCTATCCTCAAAAGCACCTTTTTTCACTTTCGGCGCTGTCTGGAGCAAAAAAGACAATCGTCCAGCTTTTGCTGCCACAGCAAAGGTGCCAGCGGGGAAAAGTGATGCTGGTCCTCACTGCCTCCTGGAACCCCTTCAAATGCCCCAGAGAATTTGGCCCTCTCTGCTTTCCTGAGGACTTTATCCTCAAAAGCACCTTTTTTCACTTTCAGCGCTCTCTGGAGCAAAAAAGAAAAACGTCCAGCTTTTGCTGCCACAGCAAAGGTGCCAGCAGGGAAAAGTGATGCTGGTCGTCACTGCCTCCTGGAACCCCTTCAAATGCCCCAGACAATTTGGCCCTCTCTGCTTTCCTGAGGACTTTATCCGCAAAAGCACCTTTTTTCACTTTCGGCGCTGTCTGGAGCAAAAAAGACAAACGTCCAGCTTTTGCTGCCACAGCAAAAGTTCCAGCGGGGAAAAGTGATGCTGGTTCTCACTGCCTCCTGGAACCCCTTCAAATGCCCCAGACAATTTGGCCCTCTCTGCTTTCCTGAGGACTCTATCCTCAAAAGCACCTTTTTTCACTTTCGGCGCTGTCTGGAGAAAAAAAGACAATCGTCCAGCTTTTGCTGCCACAGCAAAGGTGCCAGCGGGGAAAAGTGATGCTGGTCCTCACTGCCTCCTGGAACCCCTTCAAATGCCCCAGAGAATTTGGCCCTCTCTGCTTTCCTGAGGACTTTATCCTCAAAAGCACCTTTTTTCACTTTCGGCGCTCTCTGGAGCAAAAAAGACAAACGTCCAGCCTTTGCTGCCACAGCAAAGGTGCCAGCGGGGAGAAGTGATGCTGGTCCTCACTGCCTCCTGGAACCCCTTCAAATGCCCCAGACAATTTGGCCCTCTCTGCTTTCCTGAGGACTCTATCCTCAAAAGCACCTTTTTTCACTTTCGGCGCTCTCTGGAGCAAAAAAGACAAACGTCCAGCCTTTGCTGCCACAGCAAAGGTGCCAGCGGGGAAAAGTGATGCTGGTCCTCACTGCCTCCTGGAACCCCTTAAAATGCCCCAGACAATTTGTCCCTCTCTGCTTTCCTGAGGACTCTATCCTCAAAAGCACCTTTTTTCACTTTCGGCGCTGTCTGGAGCAAAAAAGACAAACGTCCAGCTTTTGCTGCCACAGCAAAGGTGCCAGCGGGGAAAAGTGATGCTGGTTCTCACTGCCTCCTGGAACCCCTTCAAATGCCCCAGACAATTTGGCCCTCTCTGCTTTCCTGAGGACTCTATCCTCAAAAGCACCTTTTTTCACTTTCGGCGCTCTCTGGAGCAAAAAAGACAAACGTATAGCTTTTGCTGCCACAGCAAAGGTGCCAGCGGGGAAAAGTGATGCTGGTTCTCACTGCCTCCTGGAACCCCTTCAAATGCCCCAGACAATTTGGCCCTCTCTGCTTTCCTGAGGACTCTATCCTCAAAAGCACCTTTTTTCACTTTCGGCGCTCTCTGGAGCAAAAAAGACAAACGTCCAGCTTTTGCTGCCACAGCAAAAGTGCCAGCGGGGAAAAGTGATGCTGGTTCTCACTGCCTCCTGGAACTCCTTCAAATGCCCCAGACAATTTGGCCCTCTCTGCTTTCCTGAGGATTCTATCCGCAAAAGCACCTTTTTTCACTTTCGGCGCTCTCTGGAGCAAAAAAGACAAACGTCCAGCTTTTGCTGCCACAGCAAAAGTGCCAGCGGGGAAAAGTGATGCTGGTTCTCACTGCCTCCTGGAACCCCTTCAAATGCCCCAGACAATTTGGCCCTCTCTGCTTTCCTGAGGACTCTATACTCAAAAGCACCTTTTTTCACTTTCGGCGCTCTCTGGAGCAAAAAAGGCAAACGTGCAGCTTTTGCTGCCACAGCAAAAGTGCCAGCGGGGAATAGTGATGCTGGTCCTCACTGCCTCCTGGAACCCCTTCAAATGTCCCAGACAATTTGGCCCTCTCTGCTTTCCTGAGGACTCTATCCTCAAAAGCACCTTTTTTCACTTTCGGCGCTCTCTGGAGCAAAAAAGACAAACGTCCAGCTTTTGCTGCCACAGCAAAGGTGCCAGCGGGGAAAAGTGATGCTGGTTCTAACTGCCTCCTGGAACCCCTTCAAATGCCCCAGACAATTTGGCCCTCTCTGCTTTCCTGAGGACTCTATCCTCAAAAGCAACTTTTTTCACTTTCGGCGCTGTCTGGAGCAAAAAAAGACAATCGTCCAGCTTTGCTGCCACAGCAAAAGTGCCTGCGGGGAAAAGTGATGCTGGTCCTCACTGCCTCCTGGAATCCCTTCAAATGCTCCAGACAATTTGGCCCTCTCTGCTTTCCTGAGGACTCTATCCTCAAAAGCACCTTTTTTCACTTTCGGCGCTCTCTAGATCAAAAAAGACAAACGTCCAACATTTGCTGCCACAGCAAAAGTGCCAGCAGGGAAAAGTGATGCTGGTTCTCACTGCCTCCTGGAACCCCTTCAAATGCCCCAGACAATTTGGCCCTCTCTGCTTTCCTGAGGACTCTATCCTCAAAAGCACCTTTTTTCACTTTCGGCGCTGTCTGGAGCAAAAAAGACAAACGTCCAGCTTTTGCTGCCACAGCAAAAGTGCCAGCAGGGAAAAGTGATGCTGGTCCTCACTGCCTCCTGGAACCCCTTCAAATGCCCCAGACAATTTGGCCCTCTCTGCTTTCCTGAGGACTTTATCCTCAAAAGCACCTTTTTTCACTTTCGGCGCTGTCTGGAGCAAAAAAGACAAACGTCCAGCTTTTGCTGCCACAGCAAAGGTGCCAGCGGGGAAAAGTGATGCTGGTTCTCACTGCCTCCTGGAACCCCTTCAAATGCCCCAGACAATTTGGCCCTCTCTGCTTTCCTGAGGACTGTATCCTCAAAACCACCTTTTTCACTTTCGGCGCTGTCTGGAGCAAAAAAGACAAACGTCCAGCTTTTGCTGCCACAGCAAAGGTGCCAGCGGGGAAAAGTGATGCTGGTCCTCACTGCCTCCTGGAACCCCTTCAAATGCCCCAGACAATTTGGCCCTCTCTGCTTTCCTGAGGACTCTATCCTCAAAAGCACCTTTTTTTCACTTTCGGCGCTCTCTGGAGCAAAAAAGACAAACGTCCAGCTTTTGCTGCCACAGCAAAAGTGCCAGCGGGGAAAAGTGATGCTGGTCCTCACTGCCTCATGGAACCCCTTCAAATGCCCCAGACAATTTGGCCCTCTCTGCTTTCCTGAGGACTTTATCCTCAAAAGCACCTTTTTTCACTTTCGGCGCTGTCTGGAGCAAAAAAGACAAACGTCCAGCTTTTGCTGCCACAGCAAAGGTGCCAGCGGGGAAAAGTGATGCTGGTCCTCACTGCCTCCTGGAAACCCCTTCAAATGCCCCAGACAATTTGGCCCTCTCTGCTTTCCTGAGGACTCTATCCTCAAAAGCACCTTTTTTCACTTTCGGCGCTCTCTGGAGCAAAAAAGACAAATGTCCAGCCTTTGCTGCCACAGCAAAGGTGCCAGCGGGGAAAAGTGATGCTGGTCCTCACTGCCTCCTGGAACCCCTTCAAATGCCCCAGACAATTTGACCCTCTCTTCTTTCCGGAGGACTCTATCCTCAAAAGCACCTTTTTTCACTTTCGGCGCTCTCTGGAGCAAAAAAGACAAACGTCCAGCTTTTGCTGCCACAGCAAAGGTGCCAGCGGGGAAAAGTGATGCTGGTTTTCACTGCCTCCTGGAACTCCTTCAAATGCCCCAGACAATTTGGCCCTCTCTGCTTTCCTGAGGACTCTATCCGCAAAAGCACCTTTTTTCACTTTCGGCGCTCTCTGGAGCAAAAAAGACAAACGTCCAGCTTTTGCTGCCACAGCAAAAGTGCCAGCGGGGAAAAGTGATGCTGGTTCTCACTGCCTCCTGGAACCCCTTCAAATGCCCCAGACAATTTGGCCCTCTCTGCTTTCCTGAGGACTCTATACTCAAAAGCACCTTTTTTCACTTTCGGCGCTCTCTGGAGCAAAAAAGACAAACGTGCAGCTTTTGCTGCCACAGCAAAAGTGCCAGCGGGGAATAGTGATGCTGGTTCTCACTGCCTCCTGGAACCCCTTCAAATGCCCCAGACAATTTGGCCCTCTCTGCTTTCCTGAGGACTCTATCCTCAAAAGCACCTTTTTTCACTTTCGGCGCTCTCTGGAGCAAAAAAGACAAACGTCCAGCTTTTGCTGCCACAGCAAAGGTGCCAGCGGGGAAAAGTGATGCTGGTTCTCACTGCCTCCTGGAACCCCTTCAAATGCCCCAGACAATTTGGCCCTCTCTGCTTTCCTGAGGACTGTGTCCGCAAAAGCACCTTTTTTCACTTTCGGCGCTCTCTGGAGCAAAAAAGACAAACGTCCAGCTTTTGCTGCCACAGCAAAAGTGCCTGCGGGGAAAAGTGATGCTGGTCCTCACTGCCTCCTGGAATCCCTTCAAATGCTCCAGACAATTTGGCCCTCTCTGCTTTCCTGAGGACTCTATCCTCAAAAGCACCTTTTTTCACTTTCGGCGCTCTCTAGATCAAAAAAGACAAACGTCCAACATTTGCTGCCACAGCAAAAGTGCCAGCAGGGAAAAGTGATGCTGGTTCTCACTGCCTCCTGGAACCCCTTCAAATGCCCCAGACAATTTGGCCCTCTCTGCTTTCCTGAGGACTCTATCCTCAAAAGCACCTTTTTTCACTTTCGGCGCTCTCTGGAGCAAAAAAGACAAACGTCCAGCTTTTGCTGCCACAGCAAAAGTGCCAGCGGGGAAAAGTGATGCTGGTCCTCACTGCCTCCTGGAACCCCTTCAAATGCCCCAGACAATTTGGCCCTCTCTGCTTTCCTGAGGACTATATCCTCAAAAGCACCTTTTTTCACTTTCGGCGCTGTCTGGAGCAAAAAAGACAATCGTCCAGCTTTTGCTGCCACAGCAAAAGGGCCTGCGGGGAAAAGTGATGCTGGTCCTCACTGCCTCCTGGAATCCCTTCACATGCTCCAGACAATTTGGCCCTCTCTGCTTTCCTGAGGACTCTATCCTCAAAAGCACCTTTTTTCACTTTCGGCGCTCTCTAGAGCAAAAAAGACAAACGTCCAACATTTGCTGCCACAGCAAAAGTGCCAGCAGGGAAAAGTGATGCTGGTTCTCACTGCCTTCTGGAACCCCTTCAAATGCCCCAGACAATTTGGCCCTCTCTGCTTTCCTGAGGACTCTATCCTCAAAAGCACCTTTTTTCACTTTCGGCGCTCTCTGGAGCAAAAAAGACAAACGTCCAGCTTTTGCTGCCACAGCAAAAGTGCCAGCGGGGAAAAGTGATGCTGGTCCTCACTGCCTCCTGGAACCCCTTCAAATGCCCCAGACAATTTGGCCCTCTCTGCTTTCCTGAGGACTTTATCCTCAAAAGCACCTTTTTTCACTTTCGGCGCTGTCTGGAGCAAAAAAGACAAACGTCCAGCTTTTGCTGCCACAGCAAAGGTGCCAGCGGGGAAAAGTGATGCTGGTCCCTCACTGCCTCCTGGAACCCCTTCAAATGCCCCAGACAATTTGGCCCTCTCTGCTTTCCTGAGGACTCTATCCTCAAAAGCACCTTTTTTCACTTCCGGCGCTCTCTGGAGCAAAAAAGACAAAGGTCCAGCTTTTTCTGCCACAGCAAAAGTCCCAGCGGGGAAAAGTGATGCTGGTTCTCACTGCCTCCTGGAACCCCTTCAAATGCCCCAGACAATTTGGCCCTCTCTGCTTTCCTGAGGACTCTATCCTCAAAAGCACCTTTTTTCACTTTCGGCGCTCTCTGGAGCAAAAAAGACAAATGTCCAGCCTTTGCTGCCACAGCAAAGGTGCCAGCGGGGAAAAGTGATGCTGGTCCTCACTGCCTCCTGGAACCCCTTCAAATGCCCCAGACAATTTGACCCTCTCTTCTTTCCTGAGGACTCTATCCTCAAAAGCACCTTTTTTCACTTTCGGCGCTGTCTGGAGCAAAAAAGACAAACGTCCAGCTTTTGCTGCCACAGCAAAGGTGCCAGCGGGGAAAAGTGATGCTGGTTCTCACTGCCTCCTGGAACTCCTTCAAATGCCCCAGACAATTTGGCCCTCTCTGCTTTCCTGAGGATTCTATCCGCAAAAGCACCTTTTTTCACTTTCGGCGCTGTCTGGAGCAAAAAAGACAAACGTCCAGCTTTTGCTGCCACAGCAAAAGTGCCAGCGGGGAAAAGTGATGCTGGTTCTCACTGCCTCCTGGAACCCCTTCAAATGCCCCAGACAATTTGGCCCTCTCTGCTTTCCTGAGGATTCTATCCTCAAAACCAACTTTTTTCACTTTCGGCGCTCTCTGGAGCAAAAAAGACAAACGTCCAGCTTTTGCTGCCACAGAAAAGTGCAAGCGGGGAAAAGTGATGCTGGTTCTCACTGCCTCCTGGAACCCCTTTAAATGCCCCAGACAATTTGGCCCTCTCTGCTTTCCTGAGGACTCTATCCTCAAAAGCACCTTTTTTCACTTTCGGCGCTCTCTGGAGCAAAAAAGACAAACGTCCAGCTTTTGCTGCCACAGCAAAAGTGCCAGCGGGGAAAAGTGATGCTGGTTCTCACTGCCTCCTGGAACCCCTTCAAATGCCCCAGACAATTTGGCCCTCTCTGCTTTCCTGAGGACTCTATCCTCAAAAGCACCTTTTTTCACTTTCGGCGCTCTCTGGAGCAAAAAAGACAAACGTCCAGCTTTTGCTGCCACAGCAAAAGTGCCAGCGGGGAAAAGTGATGCTGGTCCTCACTGCCTCCTGGAACCCCTTCAAATGCCCCAGACAATTTGGCCCTCTCTGCTTTCCTGAGGACTCTATCCTCAAAAGCACCTTTTTTCACTTTCGGCGCTCTCTGGAGCAAAAAAGACAAACGTCCAGCTTTTGCTGCCACAGCAAAGGTGCCAGCGGGGAAAAGTGATGCTGGTCCTCACTGCCTCCTGGAACCCCTTCAAATGCCCCAGACAATTTGGCCCTCTCTGCTTTCCTGAGGACTCTATCCTCAAAAGCAACTTTTTTCACTTTCGGCGCTCTCTGGAGCAAAAAAGACAAACGTCCAGCTTTTGCTGCCACAGCAAAAGTGCCAGCGGGGAAAAGTGATGCTGGTTCTCACTGCCTCCTGGAACCCCTTCAAATGCCCCAGACAATTTGGCCCTCTCTGCTTTCCTGAGGACTCTATCCTCAAAAGCACCTTTTTTCACTTTCGGCGCTCTCTGGAGCAAAAAAGAAAAACGTCCAGCTTTTGCTGCCACAGCAAAAGTGCCAGCGGGGAAAAGTGATGCTGGTCCTCACTGCCTCCTGGAACCCCTTCAAATGCCCAGACAATTTGGCCCTCTCTGCTTTCCTGAGGACTTTATCCTCAAAAGCACCTTTTTTCACTTTCGGCGCTGTCTGGAGCAAAAAAGACAAACGTCCAGCTTTTGCTGCCACAGCAAAAGTGCCAGCGGGGAAAAGTGATGCTGGTTCTCACTGCCTCCTGGAACCCCTTCAAATGCCCCAGACAATTTGGCCCTCTCTGCTTTCCTGAGGACTCTATCCTCAAAACCACCTTTTTTCACTTTCGGCGCTGTCTGGAGCAAAAAAGACAATCGTCCAGCTTTTGCTGCCACAGCAAAAGTGCCTGCGGGGAAAAGTGATGCTGGTCCTCACTGCCTCCTGGAATCCCTTCAAATGCCCCAGACAATTTGGCCCTCTCTGCTTTCCTGAGGACTCTATCCTCAAAAGCACCTTTTTCACTTTCGGCGCTGTCTGGAGCAAAAAAGACAAACGTCCAGCTTTTGCTGCCACAGCAAAGGTGCCAGCGGGGAAAAGTGATGCTGGTCCTCACTGCCTCCTGGAACCCCTTCAAATGCCCCAGACAATTTGGCCCTCTCTGCTTTCCTGAGGACTCTATC
>NW_028128431.1:0-15430 GCF_965231255.1 Vanellus vanellus
CCCCAAAAAAACCCAGACCCCCCCCCAAACCTCAGAAACCCCCCCGAAACCCCACAGAAAGTTCCAGAGCTCCCCCAAAATCCCAGAATCCCCCCAAATCACCGAACTCCCCCAAAAGCACATCCCCCAAAACCCCAGAACCCCCCCAAACCCCCCTGAAAAAAAATCACAGACCTCCCAAAATCCAAAACTCCCCCAAAAAATCACCAACCCCCCAAAAAAGCACATCCCCCCGAAACCCCAGAAACCCCCCAAAATCCCAGACCCCCCTCAAAAAAAATCAGACCCCTCCAAAACCCCAGAACCCCCCCAAAAAATTCCAGACCTCCCCCAAAATCAAACTCCCCAAAAAGCACATCCCCCCCCAAAACCCCATAAACCTCCCAAAACCTCAGACCCCCCCCCCAAAAAAAAAAATCAGACCTCCCCAAAAGCACAACCCCCCAAAACCCCAGACCCCCCCAAAATCCCCACGTCCCCCAAAAACTCCAGACCCCCCCCAAAATCCCCACGCTCCCCCAAAACCCCAGACCCCCCCCCAAAATCCCCACGCTCCCCCAAAAGCACATCCTCCCCAAAAACTCAGACACCACAAAACCTCAGACCCCCCCAAAAATAAATCAGACCCCCCCAAAGGCACATCCCCCCAAAACCCCAGACCCCCCCAAAATCCCCACGTCCCCCAAAAACTCCAGATCCCCCCCAAAATCCCCACGCTCCCCCAAAATCCCAGACCCCCCCCCAAAATCCCCACATCCCCAAAAGCGCATCCTCCCCAAAAACTCAGACACCGCAAAACCTCAGCCCCCCAAAAAAAACGCCAGACCCCTCCCAAAAAAAACAGACCCCCCCCAAAAAACCCCAGACCCCCCCCAAAAACCCCAGAACCCCCCCAAAAACCCCAGAACCCCCCCAAAAACCCCAGAACCCCCCCCCTCACCGCAGGGTGCTGAGCGTCTCCTCGTAGTTGATGTCGGCCGGGCTCAGCGCCGCGATCATGGCCGTGCGGGAGTTACCCCCTGCGGGGGGAGCGCCGGGGGGGGGGTCAGGGACCCCCCAAAAACCCTCAGCCCCCCCAAAAAACCCTCAGCCCCCCCAAAATCCCTCCCCACCTCACCCAGGTTCTCCTTCAGCAGCCAGGTCAGCACCGAGTCCCGGTAAGGAATAAATTCCGCTTTCTTCTTTTTGCTGTTTTGCTGTTTTTTTTTTGGGGGGGGGGACGCACAAAATAAAGAAGGGGGGGGTTGTGCGCGCCCCTCCCCCGCACCGAGGGGACGCAGACGTGCGGGGAAAAGGGGGGGGCGACCCCCGATTCCCCCCCTTCCCCCCCCAAAAAAGCACTCACCGCCTCGGCCAGAGCGGAGATGACCTTCCCCAGAGTGGTCAGAGATTTGTTGATGTTGGCGCCTTCCTGGGGAGGGGGAGGGGGGCTTGGAGGGGGGGGGGGGCGGCACCGGGGACCCCCCCTTTGGGGGTACAGGGGTCCCCCCCCTCCCCAAACCCCCCCCCCCAGGCTCACCTTGAGGCGCAGCCCCTTGGCCCCCGAGGCGTCGGCGCGCTCGCTGCCGGCCAGGTCCACCAGGCTGATGCGGCTCACCTGGGGGGGGGGCAAAAGGGGGGGTTTTGGGGGGGTTTTTGGGGGGCAGAGGGGATTTGGGGGGGGCCTGGGGGTCTGGAAGGGTTTGGGGGATATCCAGGGGGGTTTGGGGGGATTTGGGGAGGATTTGGGGGGGGCCTGGGGGGTCTGGAAGGGTTTGGGGGGAAATCCGGGGGGGGTTGGGGGGGGGGTTGGGGGGGCAGAGGGGATTTGGGGGGGGCCTGGGGGGTCTGGAAGGGTTCGGGGGAAATCCGGGGGGGTTTGGGGGGTTTGGGGGGGGCAGAGGGGATTTGGGGGGCGGCTGGGGGGTCTGGAAGGGTTTGGGGGGAAATCCGGGGGGTTTTGGGGGGGTTTTTGGGGGGCAGAGGGGGTTTGGGGGGGGCCTGGGGGGTCTGGAAGGGTTTGGGGGGAAATCCGGGGGGTTTTGGGGGGGGTTTTTGGGGGGGCAGAGGGGATTTGGGGGGGGCCTGGGGGGTCTGGAAGGGTTTGGGGGGAAATCCGGGGGGGTTTGGGGGGGGCAGAGGGGATTTGGGGGGGGCCTGGGGGGTCTGGAAGGGTTTGGGGGAAACTTGGGGGGGGTTGGGGGGATTTGGGGGGGCAGAGGGGATTTGGGGGGGGGCCAGGAAGGGTTTGGGGGGAAATCCGGGGGGGTTTGGGGGGGGCAGAGGGAATTTGGGGGGGGCCTGGGGGGTCTGGAAGGGTTTGGGGGGAAATCCGGGGGGTTTGGGGGGGCAGAGGGGATTTGGGGGGGGCCTGGGGGTCTGGAAGGGTTTGGGGGAAATCCGGGGGGTTTGGGGGGGCAGAGGGGATTTGGGGGGGGCCTGGGGGGTCTGGAAGGGGTTTTGGGGGAAACTTGGGGGGGTTGGGGGGATTTGGGGGGCAGAGGGGATTTGGGGGGGCCAGGAAGGGTTTGGGGGGAAATCCGGGGGGTTTTGGGGGGGGTTTTGGGGGGGCAGAGGGGATTTGGGGGAATTTTAAGGAATGTGCCGAGAATTTCAAAGGACTTGGGAAGAATTTCAGTGAATGTGGGAGAATTTTGAGGGACGTGGGGGAATTTCGAGGGACGTGGGGGGAATTTCGAGGGATTTGTGGGAATTTCGAGGGATTTGTGGGAATTTCGAGGGATTTGTGGGAATTTCGAGGGATTTGTGGGAATTTCGAGGATCGGGGGGGGAATTCGAAGGGATCGGGGGGGGAATTCAAAGGGATCGGGGGGGGGATTCGAAGGGATCGGGGGGGGATTCGAAGGGATCGGGGGGGGGATTCGAAGGGATCGGGGGGGGGATTCGAAGGGATCGGGGGGGGGGGATTCGAAGGGATCGGGGGGGGGATTCGGGGAATTTAAGGGACGGGGGGGGGAATTTAAGGGACGGGGGGGGAATTTAAGGGGACGGGGGGGGAATTTAAGGGACGGGGGGGAATTTAAGGGACGGGGGGGGAATTTAAGGGACGGGGGGGGGAATTTAAGGGACGGGGGGGGGAATTTAAGGGACGGGGGGGAATTTAAGGGACGGGGGGGGAATTTGAAGGGGACGGGGGGGGAATTTGAAGGGGACGGGGGGGGAATTTAAGGGATCGGGGGAAAATTTGAAGGGATCGGGGGAAAATTTGAAGGGATCGGGGGAAAATTTGAAGGGATCGGGGGAAAATTTGAAGGGATCGGGGGAAAATTTGAAGGGACGGGGGGGGGTTTGGGGGGGCGCGGCGGCACCTTCTCGGTGTGGAGGTCGGTGAGGCGGTCGTGGCGGCGTTGGCTGAAGACGATGGTGAAGACGGCGTGGGAGCGGCTGCTCGTCTCGTTCATGCTGGTGGCCGCCACTGTCCTGCGGGGAGACGGGGGGAAGGGGGGGGCTCGGGGGGGGGCTTTGGGGCGTCCCCCCCATCGCGGGGCGCCCCCGGGCCCTGACCTGGCCTTGTTGCCGCTGTCCATGAGGTCGGCGATGTCCTCGAAGGAGGTGACGGCCAGGCGGGACAGGTCCTGGACGTAGGGGCCCATGAGGGGGTGCTCCCGCACCCGCAGCCCCCCCCCGGCTTTTGGGGTTCAGCAGGTCCCGCACCCGCTCGCAGTAGATCTCCATGTAGCTCACCTGGGGGGGGGGGGACATAAAGCACCCCCAAAACCATGAGGGGGAGACCCCCAAACTCGGGGGGGGGAGGCCCCCAAAACTCATGAGGGGAGAACCCCAAGCCTCATAGGGCGGAGAACCCCAAACCTCATAGGGGGGAGCCCCAAACTCACGGGGGGAGACCCCCAAAACTCATGGGGGGACTCCCAAACCTCATGGGGGGGACCCCAAAACTCATGGGGGGGACTCCCAAACTCACGGGGGGACCCCCAAACCTCATGGGGGGAGAACCCCAAACCTCATGGGGGGGAGCCCCAAATCTCATGGGGGGAGAACCCCAAACTAACGGGGGGGGAGCCCCAAATCTCATGGGGGGAGAACCCCAAACTCATGTGGGGAGAACCCCAAACCTCATAGGGGGGAACTCCTAAACCTCATGGGGGGAGTACCCCAAACCTCATGGGGGGGAGAACCCCAAAACTCATAGGGGGACTCCCAAACTCGGGGGGGGACCCCCAAACCTCATGGGGGGAGAACCCCAAACCTCATGGGGGGGAGCACCAAACTCACAGCGGGGAGAACCCCAAATCTCAGGGGGGGAGACCTAGAAAGAGGTGGGGGTGGGGGGGACTGAACCCCCAAAACGGGGAGGAGGAACTCCCAAACTGATAGGGGGACCCCCCAAAATGGGGAGGGGTGGACACTCCCAAACTGATGGGGGGACACTCCCAAACTGATGGGGGGGACCCCCCCCAAACTGGGAACGAGGGGTCTGCAAGATTGGGGGACCCCCCCCCAAACCCCCACCCCCCACCAAAGAAGGGATCCGCAAGATGGGGCAACTCCCCCCTCCCCCCCCCCCCAAAATGTGGGGTCTGCAAAATGTGGGGGGGGCCCCCCAAACCCCCCCAAATTCCCCCCAACTCACCTCCACGGAGAAGGTGAGGTCGGGGGATCCCTCCCGGCCCACGCGGGCGAAGAGGTCCTCACAGAGCTGCGGGAGGATGAGGGGGGGGGGGGGGGGCGGAGGGGCGCTGAGCTTTTGAGAAGCTTTCGGGGGTCCATCCCCCCCCAAAAATCCCCTCGAGACCCCCCCCCCGCACCTGGGGGATGATGCCCCGCTGCCCGGCCTCCTGCCGCCCCATCATGGTGTAGGATTTGCCGGCGCCGGTCTGGCCGTAGGCGAGGACGCAGACGTTGTAGCCCTCGAAGGCGTGAAGCAGCATCTCCTCCCCGATGTCCTGGTAGACGCGGCGCTGCGAGGCGAACTGGGGGTCCTCCTCCTGGGGGGGGGGGGAAATAAGGGGTGTCGGGGACCCCCCCAAATCTACGTGCCCCCCTCGCCCCCCTGCCGGTACTCACCGAGGTGTGGGACCAGTAGGAGTAGTCGAAGGTGAAGTGTTTGGTGCCGTCTTTGGGGAGTTTGGGGTTGGTGATGCCTATGGGGGGGGTTGGGGGGGACACACGCACCGTGGGGAGGGGGGGGGGGGGTGACAGCATGTTGGGGACACACCGTCACCCCCCCCCACGTCACCGCCGTCACCCCCCTCGCCGTCGTTCGGCTGCTATTTTTAGCGCCGGCGGCAGCTGGTTCTCCGGGCCGGTGGCCAGGCCGGTGCCGCGGGGACAAGGACGGGAAGGGAGGGGAGAGAGGGGAGGGGGGGTGGGTGTCTGTCCCACTCCCGTGTCCGTTCGTCCCGTGTGTGTCCCCAACACCCCAAAACGTCACTCACAGGTGGTGTTGCCCCGCATCTGGATGACGCACTTGGCCTGCCGGCTGGTCTCCCGGGCGTTGAAGGGCCGCACTCTGACCGCCACCTTCACCGACGCGCCCGCCATGCCGCCGCCGGCTTCGCCCTGCCGGGGACAGACGGACGCACTGAACAACACACACACACCCCCCCCCACACACACACCCCCACACCCCCCCCTCCGTTCCTGCGAGGATAACGACACCCCCACACCGGGGCGTGCGACGCCCCCACCCGAGGGTTGGGTTAAACATCAACCTGCCGCCAACGCCCGCCCGGCTGCGGGGAACGGGGAGGGGGGGGACACACGTCCGTCCGTCCCCCCCCAACCCCGGCCAAGGAGAGGCCTAAAAATAACCCCCGGGGTGGCGCCGGGGGGGGGGACGACGATGACGGCGATGCCGAAAGAGCTGGAAACCCCCCCCCCGCACCCCCCCCATCCCCCGGCCTGGGGGACAGGCGGTGCCCCCCAAGTACAGGCGGTGCCCCCCAAGTACAGGCGGCGCCTTGGGGGGGGGTCACGGTGAGGGTTGGGGGGGTCAAAGGTTGGGGTTGGGGGGAGTCCCCTCCTCCGCAGTGTCCCCCCCTGTCCCCGGGTGACTCCGGACCGGGATAAACAGCACATGACCCCCCCACACTCCCCGCTCGGCTTTCACCACACCCCCCCCCAAAAAAAATTGGGGGCTCCCCCCAGGCCTGAGCCTCCCCTGCAGAGGCCGGAGGCTGTGACCCCCCGCCACCCTGAGGGCCCCCCAAACTGCTGTCACCCCTAATAACCCCCCAAAGCCCTGAATCCCCCCGACCCCCCCCAAACCTGCTCCCTACCCCGTGACACCCCTAACCTGTGCCCCCCACACCTGAGTCCCACCAACCCCCCCATAACCCCCCTAAATCCACTCCCTGTCCCCCCATAACCCCCCAAACCCGCTCCCCAACCCCCTCTAAACGTGCTCCCTACCCCCCTGTGACCCCCCAACCCCCCCATAACCCCCCTAAATCCGCCCTGTCCCCCCATAACCCCCCAAACCCGCTCCCCAACCCCCTGAATCCCCCCCAACCCCCTCTAAACGTGCTCCCTACTCCCCTGTGACCCCCCAACCCCCCCATAACCCCCCTAAATCCGCCCCCTACCCCCCAAACCTGCTCCCCAAACCCCTGAATCCCCCCAACCCCCTCTAAACCTGCTCCCTACCCCCCTGTGACCCCCCGACCCCCCATAACCCCCCTAAACCCGCCCCCTACCCCCCCATAACCCCCCAAACCCGCTCCCCAAACTCCTGAATCCCCCTGAACTCCTCCCAAACCTGCTCCCTAACCCCCCTGTGACCCTCCAACCCCCCCCATAACCAACCCCCCTAAATCCGCCCCCTACCCCCCCATAACCCCCCAAACCCGCTCCCCAACCCCCTGAATCCCCCCCAACCTCCTCTAAACCTGCTCCCTACCCCCCTGTGACCCCCCCCACCCCCCCTAAATCCGCCCCCTACCCCCCCATAACCCCCCTAAATCCGCCCCCTGCCCCGCCATGACCGCCCCAAACCCGCTCCCCGCGGCCGGTGCCTCACCTGCCCCGCGGTCCTTCATCCCCTCCGCCCCAGGGCGGCCATCCCGACCTCGCCCCGCCGGCGGGGCCGGAGCTCCGGCATCGGCCCAGGGCCCGGCGGGGGCGGGGCGGGGCCGGGCCCGGAGGCGGCGGCGGCGGCGGCACAGTGGGCGGGGCCGAGCCGCGGTGACGCGCGAGGGGCGGGGCGCGACGCCGGGCGGGGAGGGGGCGGAGCTCCCCATCGCCCCGCCCACCCTTAAAGGGGCA
This sequence comes from Vanellus vanellus, assembly GCF_965231255.1. NCBI lineage: Eukaryota > Metazoa > Chordata > Aves > Charadriiformes > Charadriidae > Vanellus > Vanellus vanellus. The sequence continues at coordinate 7,225 of NW_028128431.1, forward strand.
GCAGGCACAGGGCGTGAGGGTGGAGGGCGCGGCGCGACATAACATCGGCGACGTAATATCGGCGATATTAGCGGGGTTCCCCCCTTCCCCCTTTCCTCCCCCGCTCACCCCGAGGAAACCGGAGGGTCCGGGTGAGAGAAACGTCCCTCCTTGTCCCCGTTTCACCCCTTTTCCCGCTTTTTTTCCCCCTCATATTCCTCTCACGCTTCTGTCGCTTTCCCCTCACGGTTTTCCCCTTTTTTCCTCACGCTTTTTCTCTCGCGTTTTTGTCTCCTTTTCCCTCACGCTTTTTCCCTCGCGTTTTTGTCTCCTTTTCCCCCACGCTTTTTCCCTCGCGTTTTTGTCTCCTTTTCCCCCACGCTTTTTCCCTCGCGTTTTTGTCTCCTTTTCCCCCACGCTTTTTCCCTCGCATTTTTGTCTCCTTTTCCCCTCACGTTTTTCTTTTCTTTTCCCTCTCTCATACTTTTCCCGCCTTTTTCTCTCATGGCTTTCTCTCATTTGCTTTCCTTTCCCCTTTTTTTTTTGCCTCGTTTTTTCTCACTTTCCTCCTATTCACTTTACACACTTCTTCCGTTCTTTTCCTTTTTTCCTCACGTTTTTGCCTCATAGTTTTCCCTCACGCTTTTCCCCAGTTATCTCTTATTTTCTACTTCAATTTTCTCTCCTTTTTTTCACACTTCTCCTCACATTTTCTCCTGAGACGTTTCCTCCTTTCCCCACCATTTTCTCCCCTCACACTTTTCCTCTCATTTTCCCTCCATTTCCCCCTCGCACATCTCCCACACTCTTTCCCTTTTCTCCTCACGTTCTTCTCCATTTTCCCCTCAGGCGTTTCCCTCAAACTTTTCCCTTTCTCCTCACGCGACTTTTCTCTTCGCTTCTCACACTTTTCCCCCCCATTTTTCAGCCTTTTTCTCTCACGGGTTTTCCCTTCACACTTTCCCCTCAATTTCTCTCTCACGCATTTCTCCCATTCTTTACCTTTTCCCCCTCACGCTTTTCCCCCTCACGCTTCCCCCCCGTTTTCCCTCCTCTTCCCCTCACGCTTCCCCCCGTTTTCCTCACATTTTTCCCTCCTCTTCCCCTCACGCTTCCCCCCGTTTTCCTCACATTTTTCCCTCCTCTTCCCCTCACATTTTTCCCTCCTCTTCCCCTCACATTTTTCCCTCCTCTTCCCCTCACATTTTTCCCTCCTCTTCCCCTCACGCTTCCCCCCGTTTTCCTCACATTTTTCCCTCCTCTTCCCCTCACGCTTCCCCCCGTTTTCCTCACATTTTTCCCTCCTCTTCCCCTCACGCTTCCCCCCGTTTTCCTCACATTTTTCCCTCCTCTTCCCCTCACGCTTCCCCCCGTTTTCCTCACATTTTTCCCTCCTCTTCCCCTCACGCTTCCCCCCGTTTTCCTCACATTTTTCCCTCCTCTTCCCCTCACGCTTCCCCCCGTTTTCCTCACATTTTTCCCTCCTCTTCCCCTCACGCTTCCCCCCGTTTTCCTCACATTTTTCCCTCCTCTTCCCCTCACGCTTCCCCCCGTTTTCCTCACATTTTTCCCTCCTCTTCCCCTCACGCTTCCCCCCGTTTTCCTCACATTTTTCCCTCCTCTTCCCCTCACGCTTCCCCCCGTTTTCCTCACATTTTTCCCTCCTCTTCCCCTCACGCTTCCCCCCGTTTTCCTCACATTTTCCCCTCCTCTTCCCCTCACGCTTCCCCCCCTTTACCCTATTTTCCTGCCCCCCATTTCCCCCCCTCCCCACACACGCTTTCCCCCCCCTTTTCCCCTCACACTCCCCCATCTCCCCTCTTCCCGCCACGTCCCTCACCCGCCCCCTCCCTACAGGCGCCGCCGCCACCACCACCACCACCACCACCTCATGGAGGAGGAGCCCCGGGCAGCCCTCGGCCCCTTCGCCTTCGCCAGGTACGCCCCCAAAATGGCCGCCCCCAAAATGGCCGCCCCCAAAATGGCCGCCCCCAAAATGGCCGCCCCCAAAATGGCCGCCCCCAAAATGGCCGCCCCCAAAATGGCCGCCCCCAAAATGGCCGCCCCCATGGCTCCACAGCCCAGAGGAGGCCCCGGAGCTGCTGCCTGAGGGCTGGAGCCCCTCTGCTGGGAGGACAGACTGGGAGAGATGGGGGGGGGGTCAGCCCGGAGAGGAGAAGGCTGCGGGGAGACCTCAGAGCCCCTTCCAGTGCCTAAAGGGGTACAGGAGAGGTGGGGAGGGACTCCTCATCAGGTTGGCCGGGGCTGGGGGCAGCCCGGGCTGGGGGGAGGTGGTCCCACTCCACCCCGGTCTGGGAGTCTGTGAAATCCCCCCCCCCAATTCCCCTACAGCTCACCCGAACCCCGAGGTGCGTCCCCAAAATCCTCCTGTAACTGCCCCAAACCCCCCTATAGTTGCCCAAATCCATCTATACTTCCCCCAGATCCCCTCATACCTCCCCAAAATCCCACTATACCTCCCCAAAATCCCACTATACCTCCCCAAGATTCCACTACGCTTCCCCAAAATCCCCTCACACCTCCCCAAAATCGCCTGATACCCCCCCAAATCCGTCTATACTTCCCCCAGATCCCCCTATAGCGTCCCAACCCCCCTGTACTGCCCCCAAATCCAACTGTACTGCTGCAAAAAAACCCTATAGGTCTCGCCGTCCCCTATAGCCCCCCACATCCCCCCTATAGCTCCCTATGTCCCCCTATACCTCTCTATGTCCCCTATAGCCCCCCAGATCCCCCCTATAGCTCCCCACATCCCCCTATAACCCCCATGTCCCCTATAGCTCCCTATGTCCTCTATAGTCCCCCACATCCCCCCTATACCCCCTGAGTCCCCCCTATAGCCCCCCCACGTCCCCTATAGGTCCCCATACGTCCCCGCTGACCCCCCTCTCCCCCCCCCCCAGGCAGTCGCGCACCGTCCGCCGCCGCCATGCTGCCGCCCCGCCCGCTCCGCCCCCCAGGTAAGAGGCCTCGTTAGCGCCGGCCTCGTTAGGCGCCAGGGCCTCGCGCTGACAGCGCCTCCCTCCCACCCTCCAGCCCACCCGCCTACCGCCACGCCTCGCCACGCCCGGCCCCGCCCTGCTGTCACGCCTCGCCACGCCCGGCCCCGCCCTGCTGCCACGCCTCGCCACGCCGCCACGCTTCTTCCCAAACTCCCCCTTTTCTCCCACGATTCCCCCCGCTGACGGGGAAGGAGGGCGGGGCCGGGCCACGCCCTGCCGCCCCGCCCTCCCCGCTGCCCTCGCCGCGGGCGCTCTGCCGCCGCCGCCGCCCGCCCCGCCGGCCCCGCCCCGCCGGCCCCGCCTCGGTGCGCTCCCACCTGGAGGAGCTGAAGCGGCGGCAGAGCAGCGTTGACGAGTGAGAGGCCTTTTCTGGGGTGAAAACCGCCACTTTTGGGGGCGGGGAGGAGTTTGGGGCTGACGCCCCTCTCTCCCTTTCTCTCTCCCCCCCCCTCCAGGATGAAGCAGCGGGCGTGGGGCGGGGCGGCGGGGGTGGGGCCGGGCGGGGCCCCCCAGGTGAGCTGGGGGGAGTGGGCGGGGCCGAAAAGCCCCGCCCACCCTCTGGGACTCCGCCCCCTCCCCGGGACCCCACCCCCACGGTGGGGGATGGGGGGAGGCTGCTGGGGGTGGTGAGGGACAGGCGTGACATCACCGCGACGCTATAGACCCCCTATAGCGCCCCATAGAGCCCCTATAGCGCCCTATAGACCCCCTATAGTGCCCCATAGACCCCCCTATTGCCCTATAGACCCCCCTATAGTGCTCTATAGACCCCCTATTCCCCCACAGTGACCCCTATAGCGCCCTATAGACCCCCTATAGCACCCCTTAGATCCCCTATTGCCCCATAGCAACTTCTATAGACCCCCTATTGCCCTATAGACCCCCCTATTGCCCTATAGATCCCCTATTCCCCCATGGCAACCCCTATAGCGCCCTATAGACCCTCTATTGCCCTATAGATCCTCTATAGTGCCCTATAAACCCTTCTATTGCCCTATAGACCCCCTATTCCCCCATAGTGATCTCTATAGTGCCCTATAGACCCCCTGTTGCTCCATAGCGACCCCCTATAGCGCCCTATAGCTTTTCTCTATTGCGCCCTTTAGTCAGGTGGGTGCCGGCTCCGCATGGCCCCGCCCACCCGCCTATTAGCCCCGCCCTCCTCCCCGCTCTTAGCCCCTCCCCGGCGCCTGGCCCCGCCCCTCGCTCGCGGCGCGGCCCCGCCCCCCCCCCCCCCGCGGTGCGCGCTGAGGTCACGCGCCGGCGGCGCTGTCCCCCCCCGCGGGGCGGGAAGATGGCGGCGGGCGGCGGCGGAGGGGGCGGAGGCGGAGGAGGAGGAGGAGGAGGAGGAGGAGGAGGAAGAAGAGGCCTCCCGTTGCCGGCAGGTGGGGCCGGGGGGAGCCGCGGGGCGGGGGTGTGGGGCGGGAGTCCGGGGCTTGTGGGGCGGCCATGGGGCGGGGATGGGGGGTGAGAGCCCGGGGCTTGTGGGGCAGGGATGTGGGGTGTCACAGGGCAGGGATGGGGGGTGCCACGGGGCAGGGATGGGGGGTGCCATAGGGCAGGGATGGGGGGGGTGTGGGGCAGGCATGGGGGGTGCCATGGGGCAGGGATGGGGGGTGCCATGGGGCAGGGATGGGGGGTGCCATGGGGCAGGCATGGGGGGTGCCATAGGGCAGGGATGTGGGGTGTCACAGGGCAGGGATATGGGGGGGTGCCACGGGGCAGGCATGGGGGGTGCCATAGGGCAGGGATGTGGGGGGTGTGGGGCAGGGATGTGGGGGGTGTGGGGCAGGGATATGGGGTGCCATGGGGCAGGCATGGGGGGTGCCATAGGGCAGGGATGTGGGGTGTCACAAGGCAGGGATGTGGGGTGCCATGGGGCAGGGATGTGGGGTGAGAGTCTGGGGCTTGTGGGGCAGGGATGTGGGGTGTCAGCGGGAGAGGGACGGAGGGGGCATGGGACTGGGGTGTGGGGTGCCATTGTGGGGGGTTTTCTGGGGTGTGTGGGGCAGGGATGGGGGGTGCCATGGGGCAGGGATGGGGGGTGCGTGGGGCAGGGATGTGGGGTGTCACAGGGCAGGGATGTGGGGCTTGTGGGGCAGGGATGGGGGGTGCTGTGGGGCAGCGATGTGGGGTGAGAGTCTGGGGCTTGTGGGGCAGGGACGGGGGTGCCATGGGGCAGGGACGTGGTTGCCATGGGGCAGGGATGGGGGGTGTGTGGGGCAGGGACGTGGGTGCCGTGGGGCAGGGATGGGGGGTGGCGACGGGGTGCCAGGAGTACGCAGGGCTGAGCCGTGGGGTGCCCCGAGCGATGTCCCCGCTGTGTCCCCCCCCAACACCCGCTCGGGGGGTGCCACAGGGCCACGGGGAGGGGGCGGTGACCCCCAGTGCCGCCCCCCTCCAGCTCTGAGCCCTTCGCCTGCGCCCCACGGCGAGCTGTGAGCGCCCCGCGCTGCGCCCCGCCATGAGCAGCAAGGACGCCAGCGAGCTCTCGGGTAAGGGGTGAGGGGACACTTGGGGACACCGGGGAGGGGACACCGGGGAGGGGACGGGGACGGGGGGGGGACGTTCAGCCCTCCCCCCGCAGAGAGGAGCCACCTGAAGGTCTTTCTGCCGCGGAAACTGGTGGAGTGTCTGCCCAAATGTGCCGTCCTGCCCAAGGAGCAGCTGCGCTGGAACACCAACGAGGTGGGGGGACACGGGGCATTGGGGACGGGGGGACGGGGGGGGGACACGGGGCATTGGGGACGGGGGGACAGGGGGACGGGGGGTGGGGACACTTGGAGATGTTTGGGGACATGGGGGGACACGTGGGATGGGGTGGGGGGGGACAGGGTGGTGGGGACATGGGGACACGGGGGGACATGGAGCATTGGGGACGCGGGGACGGGGTGGTGGGGACACTTGGAGACGTGGGGACACGTGGGATGGGGGGGGACGGGGGGACACGGGGCATTGGGGACGCGGTGGTGAGGACACTTGGAGACATTTGGGGACACGTGGGATGGGGTGGGGGGGACAGGGTGGTGGGGACATGGGGACACGGGGGGACGTGGAGCATTGGGGACACGGGGACGGGGTGGTGGGGACACTTGGAGACGTGGGGACACGTGGGATGGGGTGTGGGGGGACACGGGGCATTGGGGACGCGGTGGTGAGGACACTTGGAGACATTTGGGGACACGTGGGATGGGGTGGGGGGGACAGGGTGGTGGGGACGTGGGGACACGGGGGGACACGGAGCATTGGGGACGCGGGGACGGGGTGGTGGGGACACTTGGAGACGTGGGGACACGTGGGATGGGGTGTGGGGGGGGACGGGGGGGACACGGGGCATTGGGGACGCGGTGGTGGGGACACTTGGAGACATTTGGGGACACGTGGGATGGGGTGGGGGGGACATGGGGACACGGGGGGACATGGGGCATTGGGGACACGGGGACGGGGTGGTGGGGACATGGGCAGTGGGGGGGAGGGGGGACAAGGCCGAGGGGACACAAGGGGACAGGGTGGGGGGGGGAGTGGGACAGTGGGGACATGGGGTGGGGGGGACGTTGGGGACCGTATTTTGGGGCATGACGGGGGGGGGGGACAGTGGGGTCGGGGATGACGAGGAGCAGCGCGACACGGGGGGGTGACAATGTGACACGGGGGGGTGACAATGTGACACCAGGGGGTGACAGCGCGACACGGGGGGGTGACAACGTGACACATGGGGGGGGGGGGGGGGTCACCTCACCCCTTCCCCCCCTCGCAGGAAATCGCTTCTTATCTCATCACCTTCGAGAAACACGAGGAGTGGCTCTCCTGCTCCCCCAAAACCAGGTGGGGCAGCCGTGGGGCAGCCGTGGGGCAGCCGTGGGGATGGGGGGTGGCCCCCCCCCAACCCTCAGCCCCGTTTTTAGGCCGCAGAACGGCTCCGTCATCCTCTACAACCGCAAGAAGGTGAAGTACCGCAAAGACGGGTACTGCTGGAAGAAGCGCAAAGACGGCAAAACCACCCGCGAGGACCACATGAAGCTGAAGGTGCAGGGGCGTGGAGGTAGGGCCCCCCCAAAAAACCCCCCCCACCCCCAAATCACCCCGCCCCCGGGGCAGTTGGGGAGCGCTGACTGGGGATGGGGGGGGGAGGTGTCGGGGGGGGGATGGGGACCCCCAAGTGGGGGGTTTGGGGGTGTCAGGCCCCCCAAAGAGGGAGGGGGGGTGTCTAGGGGTGTTGGGGACCCCCGGGGGGGGTGTTGGAGGAGTCAGGCCCCCCAAAAGGGGATCTGGGGGGGGGGCTGGGGAGCCCCAGGGGGTAATTTGGGGGTGTCAGCACCCCCAGAGGGTGGCGTTGGGGGGTTGAGGTGGGTTTGGGGGTGTTGTGGGGGGGCTGAGGTGGGTTTGGGGGTGTCATGGGGTTGGTGTGGGGGTGTCATGGGGTCGAGGTGGGTTTGGGGGTGTCATTGGGGGGGTTGAGGTGGGTTTGGGGGTGTCATTGGAGGGATGAGGGGGGTTTGGGGGTGTCATGGGGGGTGAGGTGGGTTTGGGGGTGTCATGGGGTCGGTTTGGGGGTGTCATGGAGAGGTTGAGATGGGTTTGGGGGGTGTCATGGGGGGGCTGAGGTGGGTTTGGGGGTGTCATGGGGTCGGTGTGGGGGTGTCATGGGGGGGTGGGGTGGGTTTGGGGGTGTGATGGGGGGTGGGGTGGGTTTGGGGGTGTCATGGGGTCGGTTTGGGGGTGTGATGGGGGTGGGGTCGGTTTGGGGGTGTCATGGGGTCGGTTTGGGGGGGTCATGGGGTGAGGTGGGTTTGGGGGTGTCATGGGGTCGGTTTGGGGGGTCATGGAGAGGTTCAGATGGGTTTGGGGGTGTCATGGGGGGGCTGAGGTGGGTTTGGGGGTGTGATGGGGGTGAGGTGGGTTTGGGGGTGTCATGGGGTCGGTGTGGGGGTGTCATGGGGGGGCTGAGGTGGGTTTGGGGGTGTCATGGGGTCGGTGTGGGGGTGTGATGGGGGTGGGGTGGGTTTGGGGGTGTGATGCGGTCGGTGTGGGGGTGTGATGGGGGGGTGGGGTGGGTTTGGGGGTGTCATGGGGTCGGTGTGGGGGTGTCCCCGCAGTGCCTCTACGGCTGCTACGTCCACTCCTCCATCGTCCCCACCTTCCACCGCCGCTGCTATTGGCTGCTGCAGGTAACCCCGGGGGGGGGGGGGACCCGCGCGCAGACC